>NW_022161899.1:72724-77662 GCF_008728515.1 Papio anubis
GGCCTCCCAAAGTGCTGGGATTACAGGCTTGAGCCACCGCGCCCGGCCAGATCCAGGACTCTTTACACATAGATCTGGATGATTCATATGTGCTTAATGTGTAATAGAAACCCTGTGGTTATAGGTGGAACAAACTCAACCTCCTACAATAGTAGCTACAGAGCACTGAAGTTACAAGTGTATTTGTGTATATAGAGAGAAAATTCTAAGAGTATTCGCCAGTCGGTTAACAGTGGTTACTTCTGGCAGACAGGATTAGAGAGGGATTTTATCTTTCTGCTTTGGATATTTCCCTCTTAATTAGCACTTTAAAACACTTTGTTTTTGAGACAAGGTCTTGCTCCGTTGCCCAGGCTGGAGTGCAGTGGTGTAATCATAGCTCACTGCAGCCTTGAACTCCTACGCTGAAGCGATCCTCCTGCCTCAGCCTCCCAGGTAGCTGGGACTTACAGGCATGTACCACTGCACACAGCTATTTTCTTGTAGAGATGGGGTCTTGTTTTGCTGCCCAGGCTGGTCTCAAACGCCTGACTTCAAGCAACCTTCCTTCCTTGGTCTTCTGAAGTGCTGGAATTACTGGTGTCAGCTGCCGTAATGCCCATTCAGTAATCCCATTTTAAAAAATGGGATTGTTGAATGCTACAGAAATTCTCTGAAATTTTTATTTCAGTTGCACTAAATTTCAACAGGAGCTTAATAAAGAGTTACGTCTTTAGAATAATTTATATCCTTATCCTGTACATGGTATGTTTCATTCAATATTACTTTTATACTTTACAAAACATTTGGTGATGTGCGTGTGTGTGTGTGTGTGTGTGTGTGTGTGTGTGGGTGGGTGTATAAGAATAACTATAAAATACATCAAGAGTCTTCTCTGTGTTAGCCATTGTCCCTTCATAGGCCTCACTTTTAAGACTATGAAGCAGGTATTAACAGATGAAACAGGCTCCAGGCTTGGTGGGGAAGTGCGATGTGGAACTGGGCTCCCATTCTAGATCCAGATGAGATAAAACTTCAGCTTTTCTCTCCAGTGCTTTATTCTACACCGTGCTGTACTCTAGGTTTCCCACATTCTAAAGTGCGTAAGCTGGAGAAGCTATACAATATCCATCACATAGTTCTTTAAGCTATTTCTCCTTTAGGCAACTAATTATGATCTGGAGTATACTCTAAACACATGTATTAGTATAAAGTTATGAATTTTCCCTTAAAAGATTGAATACTCTGAAATGTAACTTCCTTCTAATGACTGTACTGGCCTATAAGAAATACTCTTATTTCTAGAATTCAAGACTTTAATTAGCATTAAAAGTAATCACCCTCAAGCACTTTCGGAATGTACTATACTTTATCCGTTTCACATACCAGCAGTCATTTTTTCTTTAGGGTAGTTTTTAATTATTGTAAAGATATTTTTATCTTTTGAAACAGGCATTCTAGAAGAAAGCTAGTGACAGAGATGTGATGCAGACAGACGTGTGTCTCATTTCTCTCAGAGCCTCTAAGCCAGCTACAGAGCAGCTCTCAGGGTGGGAGGTGAGAGCTGGAGCTCTGAAGTTCAGTGGAGCTAGTTTGAATTCTAATTCTGTCACTTCCTTGTTGCATGTCCTTGAGTAAATTATTTAACTTCTTTATAAGTCAGGAAAATAGAAACCCACTGGCTATTTATTCAACAGATTTTGTTTTTCTTTTTTTTTTTTTTTTTGAGATGGAGGCTTACTTTGTCACCCAGGCTGGAGTGCAGCGGTGCGATCTCGGCTCGTTGAACCTCTGCCTCCGAGGTTCAAGGGATTCTCCTGCCTCAGCCTCCCAAGTAGCTGGGACTACAGGCGTGAGTCACCATGACCAGTTAATTTTTTTTGACGGAGTCTTGCTCTGTTGCCAGGCTGGAATGCAGTGGCACAATCTTGGCTTACTGCAACCACTGACTCCCTGGTTCAAGTGATTCTCCTGCCTCAGCCTCTCGAGTAGCTGGGACTACAGGCACATGCCACCACACCCAGCTAATTTTTGTATTTTTAGTGGAGACGGGGTTTCACTATGTTGGCCAGACTGATCTCGAACTCCTGACCTCGTGATCCACCCTCCTCAGCCTCCCAAAGTGTTGGGATTACAGGTGTGAGCCATGGTGCCCGGCCTAATTTTTGTATTTTTAGTAGAGACGAGGTTTTGCCATATTGACCAGGCTGGTCTCGAACTCCTGACCTCAAGTGATCTGCCCGCCTCAGCCTCCCAAAGTACCGGGATTGCAAGTGTGAGGCACCATGCCCGGCTTCAACAGAGATAATTTAATATAGAGAATTGGTTAAATTGGTGCTGGAGGACAGCAAAAGTGAAAAGGCAATGTTGAGTAAACACAGAAAGCAAAACTGCAGGAAACAGCTACTGCCTCTAGGGTGAGAGGGACAAACAGAAGAAGCCGGGGTTTCTAGAATCTGGAGTCTCAACAAAATGAGACTCTGAGGTCCCTAATTCCAGGTTTTTGGCTCCTGGATGGCATTTGTGGACCCATCCTGGGCCAGAGAGAAGCCTGCTGCCCTGCAGGGTGAGTCCCAGGCCTGACATCATTCACCCACAAGCTGAGTGGAGAGCCCTTGGGCCTTGAGTGAACATTAGGTTGTACTTGCCAAGGGCCTGGGGTGGTGGTGGCCACAAGGAGAGACTCCTTCTGTATATAGAAAGGAAAGGAAAGAATGGGAGAAATCTTTGTCTTGCAGCTTGGGTACCAGCTCAGCCGCAGTAGGATAGAGCATCAGGTAGATTCCTAAGGTTCTGACTCCAGGCCCTGGTTTCTGGATGACATTTCTGGATCCACCCTGGGCCGGTGGGGAGCTCGCCACCCTGAAGGGAAGGACACAAGCATGTCTGGATTCACCACCCCCTGACTGAAGAGCACTTGGGCCTTGAAAACACTGGTGATAGCCAGGCAGTGGTCACCATGGGCCTTGGGCAAGACCCAATGCTGTGCTGGCCTCTGGTCTGACCCAGTGCAGTCCCAGTGGTGGTGGCCACAAGGGTGCTTGTGTTACATCTCCCCCAGCTCCAGCCACCGTGGCATGGAGAGAGAGACTCCGTTTGTTTGGGGGAAAGTAAAGGAAGAGAACAAGAGCCTTTACCTGGCAATCCAAGGAATTATCTCAGACCACCAAGGTGGTACCTCTACAGTCTGCAAGAGTCACAGTGTTACTGAGCTTGGGGGTTTCCCCTAATGCAGATACAGCTGCAGTGACCAAAGATTTAGATCACAACACTCAATTCCTTTTGAATACTTGGAAAGCCTCCCCAAGAAGGACAAGCACAAACAAGTCCAGACTGTGAAGATTGCAGTAAATGTCTAACTCTTTAATGCCCAGGCACAGTCAGACATCCACAAGCATCAAGATTGCCAAGAAAAACACGACCTCACCAAATGAACTACATAAGGCACCAGGGACCAATCTTGGATAAACAGAGACATGTGACATTTTAGACAGAGAATTCAAAATAGCCGTTTTGAGGAAGCTAAATTAAATTCGCTATAACATAGAGAAGAAATTCTGAATCCTATCAGATAAATTTAACGAATAGATTGAAAAATGTTAAAAAATCAAGCAGAAATTTTAGAGCTGAAAAATTTAATTGACACACTGAAGAAAGCATCAGAGTCTCTCAATCAAGCAGAAGAAACAACTAGTGAGCTTGAAGACAGGCTATTTGAAAATACCGTCAGAGCAGACAAAATAAAAAAGAATAAAAAAGAACAAAGCATGCCTCCAAGATGTAAAAAAAAATCCTCAAATGGACAAATCTAAGAGTTATTGATATTAAAGAGGAGGTGGAGAGAGAGATCAGGGTAGAAAGTTTATTCAAAGTAGTAATAACAGAGAACTTTACAAACCTAGAGAGGGATATCAATATTCAAGTACAAGAAGAGTAAGAACACCAAGTAGGTTTAACCCAAAGAAGACCACCTCAAGGCATTTAATAATCAAACTACAAAGGTCAAGGATAAATAAAGGATCCTAAAAGCAGCAAGAGAAAAGAAACAAATTACATACAAAAGAGTTTCAATACTTCTGACAGCAGACGTCTCAGTGGAAACTTTACAGTCTAGGAGAGAGTGGGAAGACATATTTAAAGCACTGAGGGAAATAAACTTTTATCCTAGAATAGTCATCTAGCAAAAATATCCTTGAAACATGAAGAAGAAATAAAGACTTTTCCAGATAAACAAAAGCTGAGGCATCGTTATCAACGCCAGATCTGTCCTACAAGAAATGCTAAAGTGAGTTATTCAATCTGAAAGTAAAGGTAATTAATGAGTAATAAGAAATCATCTGAAGGTACAAAATAACTGGAATGAGGACTTCTCCAGAACATGGTAGAAAATCATTTACTTACTCTAACATGGAGCTCCATCCACAGCAATATGGGGAACACAAGGGCTTCCCTTTGATCGAGAGTAGAAGAGGCCAACATGGCAGCCACGCATTTATTCATTAGTGGGGAATGGGGTGAAAGACATTGTCTCTCAGAAGAGCCCTGAGGCCCTGGTGGAGGCCTCCCGCAGTGTCCAGATCCCCTCCAGACATATGTCTATGTCTGGTGTAGTACAGAGCAACCCATGGTGGTCCTGATGACCCATAGAGTGGGCTCAGTTATCATTTGGAAGGCCATTGTATACAGAAATATTACCAATATTAGCACTATTTGGATGAAATGTGATTGGCATGTGTTGTAAGAATAATTTCAACGTTAATCTCAGTCAGAATGGAGTTGTTTTCTTCTCTACTTTACAGATTGGTGTATGGAAAAAACAAAGAGGGGAAACATGACAAAATATTGTGCATGGTAATATTCAATTTGTGTAGAAAAGTATTTATATGACTAGAAAAAAACTGGAAGGATATAATAAACAACAAAATCCTAATAGCAATTCATGCTAATAGCAATTCATGC
>NW_022161899.1:77703-80998 GCF_008728515.1 Papio anubis
CGTCTTGCTCTGTTGCCCAGGCTGGAGTGCAATGGCACGATCTCGGCTCACTGCAACCTCTGCCTCCTGGGTTCAGGCGATTCTCCTGTCTCAGCCTCCTGGGTAGCTGGGATTATAGGCACACGCCACCACGCTTGGCTAATTTTTATATTTTTAGTAGAGACAGGGTTTCACCATGTTGGTCAGGCTGGTTTTCAACTCCTGACCTTGTGATGCACCCACCTTGGCCTCCCAAAGTTCTGGGGTTACAGGTGTGAGCCACCACACCCAGCCACTAATAGCAATTATTTCTGAATGTTGAACTTATGAATAATTTAAAATTTCCCATGTTTTCTAAAATTTCTGCCAAATATATGCAGTTATCAAATTACACCATAAATGCTATGACAATTTTTTTTTTTTTTTGAGATGGAGTCTTGATGTCGCCCAGGCTGGAGTGCAGTGGTACAATCTGGGTTCACTGTAACCTCCATCACCCGGGTTCAAGCAATTGTCCTGCCACAGCCTCCCAAGTAGCTGGGACTACAGGTGCGTGCCGACACGCCCAGCTAATTTTTTGTATTTTTAGTAGAGACAGGGTTTCTCCATGTTGGCCAGGATGGTCTCAATCTTTTGACTTCCTGATCCACCCACCTCAGCCTCCCAAAGTGCTGGGATTACAGGCGTGAGCCCAGCCAACAATGTTTTAAAAAGGAAAAGAAAAGTGGTAGAGGAGCAGAGTCCCATGGGCTAGGGACAGGGACACTGGCAAGTCGAGTTCCTGAGCCCAAGGTGTCTGCACAGGCGCAGGGTAAACTTGCACAGACTGTCAATATCTATTTCCTGGTTGACTTATTTAAATCTCTAAGGAAAAGTTATGGTGAATCAAAATGAGGAAACATTTGAAGTGCACATAAGGAAGCCATCCTTGACTCTTCCGTTTTTCACACTAAGTATCTAAAAGGTCCGTGCATGTAGTCTTAGATAGGATACCACTCCGAGATGTTTATCCAAAGAGAGAGAAAACATTTTAAGGTGTAAGTCCTGCAATGAGAAGGCTAATAAAATACAGTATAAGTTAAATATTCGTATCCTAGTAGGAGCCTCTTTTTTTCTGAAAGAAAAGAAAGAAAATCAGAGCAAAGTTCTGTTCACAGTGACGCTCCTACAACGGATTCTCATCTTCATTCCTCCAAAGAGAACATTTCCACAGTTTAGTTCTCTCTCCATTACATTTTGCAGGCCTTTGATCTCCTCAAATCCATCCTTTAGGAATAGTCAACTAATTAATCTTCTCCCAGAAGCAGATGCTTTGGAGAAAATGGTAATTAGGTGAGCAAAAAAGCTTTCATCTCAAATATTTACTAATGAGTACGAATGTTCAGCTTACCTTAAAGACCTGAGACAGGCCCCAGAAGGCCCCAGAGTTCTGTCCACCCAGTCATCTGTGGCCTGGTTTTGAAAAGCCCTTTATTTTTTCTTTTTCAACTAACTTTCTCATACAACATCATGCTTTGGTTAGCACTGGACTTTTGAAGTAACCTTTGTTTTGGTTCGTGATTTGTAACCCTAATTGTAACAATCAAGCCAGGCCAGGCCACACTGCCAGATGAGCTAATCACATCTTCTATCCTGTCTAATTGGGGTGGCACCTGCTACCCAGTCAGGTGGCCACCGGAGGAGACCCTCAAGGCCCAAAGATGGGGAGGGTTGGGTGGGGTAGAACATGAGGCAAACCTTACTATGCAGGAACTCCCCTTTGAGTGTCCCAAACATTTCCAAAATTAACCAATTATTTTTTGAATAGATAATATATGCATGAAGCACAGAATTCAAAAGATACAGGGTGGGCATGGTGGCTCACACCTGTAATCCCAGCACTTTGGGAAGCCGAGGCGGGCAGATCACTTGAGGTCAGGAGTTCGAGACCAGGCTGGCCAACATGGTGAAACACTGTGTCTACTAAAAATACAAGAATTAGCCAGGCATGGTGACGTGTGCCTGCAATCCCAGCTACTCAGGAGGCTGAGACAGGAGAATGACTTGAACCCGGGAGGCAGAGGTTGCAGTGAGCCGAGATCGTACCACTGCACTCCAGCCTGGGCAACAGAGCAAGACTCTGTCTCAAAAAAAAAGAATTCAAAAGATATAAAAGGGTATGCAGGTATGCAGTGGCACTAAGTGCATTTCATGCAGGCACATTGCATACGGCTGGGCAGGTACTATACTGCACAATTCCAGGGAGCCCCATGCCCATAGTCCAAAATTTTTACACTTTTTTTTTTTTTTTTGAGAGGGAGTCTTGCTCTGTCGCCCAGCCTGGAGTGCAGTGGCGCGATCTCGGCTCACTGCAAGTTCTGCCTCCCGGGTTCACACCATTCTCCTGTCTCAGCCTCCCGAGTAGCTGGGACTACAGGCGCCCGCCACCACGCCCGGCTAATTTTTTGTATTTTTTAGTAGAGACGGGGTTTCACCATGTTTACCAGGATGGTCTTGATCTCCTGACCTTGTGATCCTCCTGCCTCGGCCTCCCAAAGTGCTAGGATTACAGGCGTGAGCCACTGCGCCCGGCCAAATTTTTACTTTCTTACTTTTTTTTCAAGAGAAACTCTTTTTTCTTATTGCATAAATAATATATCTTCTTGGGGGAAATGTGGAAAGTGGTGAAAAGTTCAAAGCACATAAAAATAATCTGTAATCCCACCCACTGGCAACAGCATCTGCCTACCTATGGATGTGGTTCCTTTCAGTTCTTTTAAAAACACATATATTGGCTAAGTGTAGTAAATAAAACAATTTCATTGATTAACATCTGCTAGACTCTTCAGCTCCCTCCCAAAACCCACATATAACCAGGACCTACAGAAAGCATTGTTTTTTGTAAATAAAACATATTCAGGCTGGGTGCAGTGGCTCATGGCCTGTAATCCCAGCACTTTGGGAGGCCGAGGCAGGCAGATCACTTGAGTTCAGGAGTCTGAGACTAGCCTGGGCAACATGGAGAAACCTGTCTCTACAAAAGTACCAAAATTAGCTGGGTGTGGTGGTGTGCACCTGAAGTCCCAGCTACTTAGGATGCTGAGGCAGGAGCATCGCTTCAATCTAGGAGGTGGAGGTTGCAGTGAGCCAAGATCATGCCACTGCACTCCAGACTGGGTGACAGAGAAAGATTCTGTCTCAAAAAAAGTCCTGGAGTGTTGGGGGGAAGGGAAATGAAGGTAGAGCTTAGATATGGTTAGCAAACCTCAGGCCTCAGGACCTTCCGGCAACTTCTAGATAAAATTATCCCCTTAGTCTGCTCCCATTTTAAAAAGGA
>NW_022161899.1:81548-164770 GCF_008728515.1 Papio anubis
TAAATTATTTTTGAAATTTTAATGACTTGTGAAATCTGAAAGTCTCAGAATCATTGAACTCCATATGAACCTCTTACTGGATGAAGACCTCCACAGGGAAGGCTCTGTTATTTATTAATTTGCCTGGCTCACCCAAGGCCCTAAATATACGTTCATCAAGCCACTGGACGAGGAGCTGGTGGGAGTGGGGCTTTGGAAGAGGGGGTTGGGCTAAAGCACCCTGGTACACTGGAACTGGGAAAGGCATTCCCATTTGCTACACGGCCATGATTGCCTAATCCCAGGTAGGTGCTTTAGATTCTCTGTATCTTTGAATTGCTTGTGAGGACAGTATAAGTATCAGTATTCTCATTTTACCACAGATGAAATGAAGACTCTTAGAGATGAAATTGCCTGAAATTACATGGCTGGCAAAGTGCAGACTTTAGATTAGAACCCAAGGTAGTTGGATGCTGGAGATCTGATGTCTCCCACCACACCACAGCCAGATCACAGACCACCAGTTAAGGACCCCTGATCTGGGAAAATTGGGAATGTATATGCCTCCCTTCCCCCTAAAAGTGGGCGACATGTTAAATGGGAAGAGGCAGGCACTTTCTTAATTCTCAGCACCACTTTTGTTGATGACTCTGAACCCCTTGGACTTGGGTCATAATGGCTCCATTTAAAAAATCAAATTGAGGAAAAATAACAAAGAGCTAATCCAATTCTATGCAAATGTAGCAGATAAATTATGTCTGTTCACGCTCAGGTTCCCTTTCTGTAGTTCCCCCCTCCTCAGATTTACTGGCTTGCACCCAAACCAGCCTCAATTTGATTCACCAGAAGCCCTCAAGGCTGAGTAATTCATATTTATTCACAATTGTGTGCACAATGCACTCAGAATGCAGTTCCTGTTAGCTCTGAGCTTCTCAAACTTTAAGGTCGGGTACAAATGCAGATTCCGATTCAGTAGGTCTGGGGTGGGGCCTGAGAATCTGCATTTCTAACGTGCTCCTAATGGATGCTGATGCTGCTGGTCCTTGGATGGCTTATTGAGTAGTCAGAGCTTAGGTCATATTAATTTGTCTAACTAGGTACTTTCTGAGCTGGGACTCACGGTAAAACCCTCTCTCAGGGAAGATTGTCTTTCAGGCACTTCGTCATAGCATGATTCCATCCTGATCTCTGGGAAATGAGAGGTTGTGTGTGCTACGAACAGAGCTTAGAGCCTCAGCAAACAGTTGTGCAATGTATTCTTTTTGTGTAAGGAGACCTTCCTGGGTTTTGAAGTCATATCAACAACAGTCACTTGTCAACTTAAATTCTATATAAAAGATGGCTCTTTGTGGAACCTCCTCTTTCACATTTGCCTCAAATACATACTTTCATTGTGAATTATCCACATAATTAAGAATGCACAAATTAGGCATATCAATCTATGTATAACAGTAGATTGTAGCACAGATACTAATATAATCTTATATTTGCCTTAGGCCTATTTCTTTATTTAAGGTTACATAATTATATCCTGAAAAGAGCCACAGTGGTCATCTAGTATTATTTTACAGAGGAAGAATTGTGGTTCACAGAGGGTGATTAAGTTGTCCAAGGAGACTCAGAGTTAAGGCTGCTAGAACGCAGAACTCAGTCCAAGGAGTCTGGAACTGGCATGTGGACTGGGTGCCCTGTACCAATTGGTAGAGGCAATCCAAGGCACATGAGTTCTCCTACTGTCTGCATCCTTAAATATTCCCCCTGAGGAGGCTTTGACATTCCTGCCTACACCTTCTTTGTGTGTCTTTAGGAATCCACAGACTACAAGGGATGGCAAGAAGGCTGTGTGTTATGTGGTGATGTCAGCTGCTGGCGTCGCTGAGGTCTCAGTGGTGGGAAGTTAGAAGAGAGGGTAGCAGAGGAACCCACCCTGTTGCCCCGGGAAGTATAATAGAAAGCATTCTCAAGCCTGGCTTGCTAGCCACCCCCACATTTCACCTTGAGAATGTCAGAGCCTGAGGGATCAGCCTATGAGCCTCCCCTCTTTATGAATGAGTACTTTCCTGGGGCTGGCAGGGCAGCTCCTTCCAAAATACAAGTGGGTTCCATGGTGAGCACCACTTGTCTGGATATATGACAATGACTTTTCAAAATTTAAAAAAGAAAGAAAGTTTAAAAAAGAAAATTGTATAAGACAGAAGCAACTTTCAAAGAATTTTTATCCCTCAGGCTCTTTTTTTTTTTTTTTCCAATTGCACATACATATATTAATACCTGCTTATGCAAAATAATACTCTCCCCTTTTTTCTTCTTTCCTTTCCTCCCTCCTCCTCT
Source organism: Papio anubis (assembly GCF_008728515.1). Taxonomy (NCBI): domain Eukaryota; kingdom Metazoa; phylum Chordata; class Mammalia; order Primates; family Cercopithecidae; genus Papio; species Papio anubis. Next base: position 83,859 of record NW_022161899.1, read on the forward strand.
TCCTTTCTCTCTCTGTCTCTCTTTCTCTCTGCCTAACTTGGAATTCCCTGAAAATGCAAGTGTGCTGGGAAGCAAACTTAACCTATACAACATGTATGGAGCTAAAATTTTTAGATAATCGGAATTTAACACAACACACTAAAAAGTGTTTCTCAAAGCCTGTTATATGCAACAGAGTTTCCATAGGATGTGCTGGTAAAACCAACCAACCAAAAGAAGAGGTTCTGCCTTTATTTCATTGAACAAATATCCTTAATGCTGCAAGTGGTATGTATCCCTTACAAATTTCCAGTGCCGATTAGCAAATTAAAATACCGGAGAAGTACTTTAGTAATGAAACATTTACATTTTGTTTCAATGTAAAGTGTGGTCTGAAAACTTACTCAGCCGAATGTCTGAACTGTTTTTGTTGGTCTGTGGTAAGTACTGAAATGAACTAGATAAGCATTTAGGAAGTTTAGAGAAATTAGAATAATTTAATGCTTGTTGATACTACTAATTTAAAAAGCTGGGGTAGTATTCTTTTTGTTTTTTAACATTTTACCTATTAAATAATTAGTTTTACTGTATTTTGCAAAAAAATTGGTCTGAGACAAATTGAAAATTAAAGAAAAGAAATTGGTCCTTTACCACAGGGAGTTTCAAAAGCACTGGTTTAAAACCATTTTTCCCAGACTTATTAGACCAAAGAAACCCTGTTAAACTACCCTGTTAATAGCCTAAGGAACTTGAGTTTTGCAGACTATATTTTGGGAAATGCTATGCAAAAAATTTAACCAGATGCAATTCAATCGTTCTTTAATAATTTCAAAAGCAGCTCAGGAATTTGAGGGCTTCAGGCTCATCATTTAGAGCCACAGTTTTCAGTGTGCTGCAACTGGGTTGTAGTCTTAGCTACTCAGCACGTGTACAGCACAGGCGACCATGCTGCCGTGTTTGCCATGTGAAGAGCCCAGGGGTGAATATTAATAGCCCTGAGAACCTGAGCAAGGAGTGAAATTTGCAAAAAGCAAAAACATTTTTAAAAAGGGAGTGACATGAGATGATGTACTTAGCACTAATTAAAATTTCATGCTTGGCCAAATCAAGTACTCATATTTTAGATAAATTTAAGACTATAAGTTATGAAAATTTTATTTCCTCTTCTCATTCCTTCAAAACTGAGTTGGAAGAATTTTCTTTTTTAAAGAAGTCCTTATTTCCCCCAAATTACCTTAGTTTAGTGCTAATTTAGTGTCTTCATTATTAATTCAAATTTGCAAAGTTAAAAGAAACCAGTTTCTCTCTCAATTGTAAGAGGAAAAAGAAGTGACTTTATTTTGGCTGGGCGCAGTGGCTCAAGCCTGTAATCTCAGCACTTTGGGAGGCTGGGGAGGGCAGATCATCTCAGGTCGGGAGTTCGAGACCAACCTGGCCAACAGGGTGAAACCCTGACTCTACTAAAAATACATAAATTAGCTGGGCATGGTGGCAGGTGCCTGTAATCCCAGCTACTCGGGAGGCTGAGGCAGAAGAATTGCTTGAACTTGGGAGGTGGAGGTTGCAGTGAGCCGAGATGGTGCCACTGCACTCCAGCCTGGGCGACAGAGCTAGATTCTGTCTCAAAAAAAAAAAAAAAAAGAAAAGAAAAGAAAAAAGAAAAAATTTACAAATATGATTGCCTTTTAAATATCTTTCTGCCAATGTGCTGGTCCTTCATGGGTCCTTAGCTTCTGTGCCTTCCCTTCTGTTCCCTGACGTCTATTTTAGGAAGCTGGAAATTTCACTTCCCAGACACTCTTGTCAGTTGACTTTCTGTTAGGCTCTGCCCTGGGAAGCCTTGACAAGAGACTGGGAGGCAGGCAGAGGAGAGCCTGCTTCAGGCTTCTGAGGCACTGCAACAGGGGCTGGGGATTCCTCAGCTCCACGCGCTGGTGCTCAGGGCTTACTCCGTGGTGCTGCACTTGGCAGTTTCAACATTAGTCTGTGGCTGCTCCCTGGTGGGCCCAAGACAGCGCAGGACAAGCCAGCGGCAGAGTAGAGAGGATGTGCCTGGTAACCCTTTCCCCTCCTTTTATTCCACAGCCCCAGGAGTGATAGTATTTCCTCACATTCCTAATATTTGGGTTATCTCATCTTCCCCTTTTGTTCTTTCAGCCTTTTCAACACTGTAGTAATGAGTTGTCTGTAGTAAATCCTCTCTGTTTGAAATATCTAGCAAGGTACCTATCAGTAAGCCATTCAAAAGAAAAACTGATACTGGTACCCTGTTTAAATATGGAGATATACATATTTGAGTTATATGTACATATATGTTACATTTCATATCCAAGAAGACTGCAATTGAAAATATATTTTAAAGTCCACTGACAAGACCTTGTTTTGCCAAAATTCGTGTGACGATGCAATTGGTCATTTAGTAATGAAATAAACAAATTAGAAGTTAAGGTAGCTGGATGGTGGTAGGTGAATGGGAGTGAGAACCTGTATTTGATGAAGTGTATAGTAACAGATACTGGCTTTAAAAATGTATTACTTGGCTGAGTACAGTGGCTCATGCCTACAATCCCAGCACTTTGGGAGGCCAAGGTGGGAGGATTGCTTAAACCCAAGAGTTCAAGACCAGCCTGGGCAACATGACGAATCCCTATCTCTAGCAACAAAAAATTACAAAAATTAGCCAAGCGTGGTGGTGTGCACCTGTGGTCCCAGCTACTGGTGGGGGCGGAGAGGGGCGGGGGCGGCGGTTTAGGTAGAGGATTACTTGAGCCCTGGAGGCAGAGATTGCAGTGAGCTGAGATCGTGCCACTGCACTCCAGCCAGGGTGACAGGGCGAGAGAAAGACCTTGTCTTTAAAAAAAAAAGTACTTCATGTATTTCCTGAATAGTTCGAATAGGTGTTTTCCAAAATGCAATTCATAGAAGTCTGGTCTTCACTTAGGGAAGAAAGAGGGATTCTGTGTTCATGTAAGTCTGGAATTTAGATTGTATTTTACTATTTCTCTTCGCAAGTCAAGTGGCTCTAAGAGCTTGTAGTAAAGGTACCTGCTTAATTTTGTTTAAATAAAATTTTCTAAAATTTGGTTGATCATGGGATTTTTTTCCTGTTTATCAATAGTGAATTGCCATATTTTAGAACTTATTGTTGGCCAGGCATTTACTGCTTAACATACACACATGCACACATAATTTTATCACTATCCCTAAATAGCTATTGCTGGTTTTTGGATTCAAGGAAATGTAACAATGAATATTAAAAAATGTAAAAGATAAATATTTCATCACATATTATGCTTATCTCCTCACACATTTCACTCTATGCCATATTTGGCTTGGTATTTTAATTTTATAAACATTTCCTTATGCAATATAAATTGCATAAATAGTGAGTATATGGCTTCCTTAGCCAATGCTGGCAGCACAGTATTATTGACAGCATCTCCCCTGGAAACTGCTTTTCCTCACAAAGTGTCCAGGGATTAAAACACAGAAAGATATAGGAGTAAGGATTTTTTTTTTTTTTTGAGACGGAGTTGCTCTGTTGCCCAGGCTGGAGGGCAGTGGTGCCATCTCGGCTCACTGCAACCTCTTCCCAAATTCAAGGGATTCTCCTGCCTCAGACTCCCAAGTAGCTGGGATTACAGGCATGCACCGCCATGCCTGGCTAATTTTTGTATTTTTTAGTGGAGACAGGGTTTCTCCATGTTGGCCAGGCTAATCTCAAACTCCTGACCTCAAGTGATCCACCTGCCTGGGCCTCCCAAAGTGCTGGGATTACAGGCATGAGCCACCACACCCGGTTGAAGTAAGGACTTCTTTTTTTTGAGACGGAGTCTCACTGTCTTGCCCAGGCTGGAGTGCAGTGGCACGATCTCGGCTCACTGCAACCTCCGCCTCCTGGGTTCAAGCAATTGTCCTGCCTCAACCTCCCAAGTAGCTGAGATTACAGGCGCGTGCCACCACGCCAAGCTAATTTTTTTTTTTTTTTGAAGCAGAGTCTTGCTCTGTTGCCCAGGCTAGAGTGCAGTGGTGTGATCTTAGCTCACTGCAATCTCTGCCTCTAGGGTTTAAGCGATTCTTCTGCCTCAGCCTCTCAAATAGCTGGGACCACCAGTGCACCACCACCATGCCAGGCTAATTTTTGTATTTTTACAAAATTACAATAGAGATCAGGTTTCAACATATTGGCCATGCTGGTCTTGAACTCCTGACCTTGATATCCCCTCGCCTTCGCCTCCCAAAGTGCTGGGATTACAGATGTGAGCCACAGTGCCCGGCCTAACTTTTGTATTTTTAGTAGAGACAGGTTTCACCATGTTGTTCAGGCCGGTCTTGAACTCCTGATCTCATGATCCACCCACCTTGGCCTCTCAAAGTGCTGGGATTACACACATGAGCCACCGTGCCCGGCCAAGGAATTCTTTAATGCTTTCCACATTTATATATAAATGCAACACTTACCTTAACCTGATAAGTAAAAATAACCAAAGTCCACCAGGAAATTTAAGAGAGCATAGCATATGTCTTTATGCTTTGAGCTGCAGGATAATAACTGGAGTAATATTAAGCTGGTGCAAAAGAGAAAGTAATTGCAAAAACCGCAATTACTTTCGCACCAACATGATGCAATGTTCTGTGTGCCCAGTGGCCTCCTGAATATGGAGGGGAACCCGAGCCAGCCTCCAGCACATCCCAAGAACCCTTTCTATTTCTAGTGAATGGTGTAGAACCATGGCTCATGGAAAAGGTTGCTTGCTTGCTTTTTTTCTTTTTAATGTTAAAGTTAAATCAACTGTAAAAGAAAGAGGATCTTTTAAAAAATTTCTGTTTGTTCATGTGCAAACAGGCTTCAGCATACCCTGTGGCTCCAGAGATGCAAACATAACTTGGAATTTGAGTCTGGATGATTCTTAATGGGAGCCATGATTTGAATTTGGCTGAAAATTCTCAATCTGTTTTTCCAGGACAGGCTGATGACGGCTGCTGGCCAGCACTCTGGCTGGCCTGGCAGAGCCTGCTTTGTCCCCTCCTGTTTCCCTTCCTTTGAATGGGCCTTTGAAATGCCCAGCTAACAGCTGCTGGAGGCGGGGCAGAAAGGCCTGGCAGAAACAGGTGGCTTCACCTGTGTCACAGTCGTGCCAGCTCCAACAACTGGCCATCGGCTGGGAGAAGGATAGTGGGGTCAGAAAGGCAAAAACAGGGAGGAGGGGGGAAAGGGAAGCACAAATAATGGGGAGGTGGAGGCAGAGGAAAGGCTGAAGCTGAGGAGAGCCTGGATTTTTGGACATCATTTAGCACCAGTGAATTAAGAGAACTCATAGAGATGTTAAGGTGGATGATACTTCTCTGTCTAAAATATGGCCACTTCGTTTCCTTAGGTTCTCTGATCCTGCGATTCCAAATGGAGTTTGAAACCTGATAAATTTAACCAACTCGACCAGACTTAGACCACACGCACTTTCCAGGTTTGGAGGTGAATTCTGTCTCAGTCCTCCTGGCAGGAGGGCTAAACAACCCAGGGAGGTTTGGTTGTAGGCATCCATGCCAAAGGCCTTGAGGGGAAAGCCAGAGAGCAACTCAAGAGATATGAACAGCATCATAACTAAGAGACGGCAGGCTGGACAGGCACAGGCTCGTCAGCGTCCTGGCTGGTTCAACTGAACCCCAAGCATCTGCACCTGCTCCATCCCGTTGAATTCTCACACCATCTATCCTTTCCAGGTAAAGCCCCTGATGGGCAGGTGGGACACCTCTGGGAATCCACGTGGTGATGTGCCCCTCCCCAGCCTTGGTGTGCTTTTACTACTGGTATGTGTAACTTTTCTTTGGAGGACTGCTTTGAGATGCTGGGGCCATTTGATCGCATGGACATGGAGAGTCAAAAATGCCTGGGACATTCCACCCCTGCAGCCCTCAGCCAACCACTGAGTGGTGACTGGGTCTGGATCCTGGTTCCCTTGCCTAAGCTCTGGACAGACTCTGAGACATAACTCGTCCTCTGGAGCCCCTCTGCAAGAACAGATTGAAGTTGCCTCTATAGGATTTGGCTGAGATCGAACCTTTCCCTGTCCTGCTTCCCAGTTCCCTTGCTCGTTTCCCCTGGAAGCACTTTAATAAATCATTTGCGCCGGGCGCGGTGGCTCACGACCGTAATCCCAGCACTTTGGGAGGCCGAGGCGGGAGGATCACAAGGTCAGGAGATCAAGACCATCCTGGCCAACATGGTGAAACCCGTATCTATAAAAACACACACAAAAAAATTAGCCAGTAATCTCAGCACTTTGGGAGGCCGAGGTGAGCAGATCACAACGTCAGGAGATCGAGACCATCGTGGCTAACACAGTGAAACCCCATCTCCACTAAAAATACAAAAAATTAGCCAGGTGCGGTGGCGGGCGCCTGTGGTCCCAGCTACTCGGGAGGCTGAGGCAGGAGAATGGAGTGAACCTGGGAGGCGGAGCTTGCAGTGACCCGAGATCGCACCACTGCACTCCAGCCTGGGTGACAGAGCGAGACTCCTTCTCAAATACAAATAAATAAATAAACAAATAATCATCTGCTCCTGAATTATCTCAGCATTTGCTTCTGGGGAACCCAACCTAAGACAGGCAGTTTTTAAAATCCAGGTATCCCTGAGGGAATAGTGCTTTATGATGGTAACAGGTTAGCTCTGATCTTTTCTTTTTGTGAGACGGAGTCTCGCTCTGTCGCCCAGGCTGGAGTGCAGTGGTGCAATCTCGGCTCACTGCAAGCTCCGCCTCCCGGGTTCACGCCATTCTCCTGCCTCAGCCTCCCGAGTAGCTGGGACTACAGGCGCCTGCCAGCACGCTGGGCTAATTTTTTTTTTTTTTGTATTTTTATAGAGACGGGGTTTCCCCATGTTGGCCAGGATGGTCTCGATCTCCTGACCTTGTGATCCGCCCGCCTCGGCCTCCCAAAGTGCTGGAATTACAGGCGTGAGCCACAGCGCCCAGCCAGCTCTGATCTTTTAATAATAGTAGTGCCAGCAAAGAGCTGGCCTTGACAAAACTGAACTTAGTATTGGTGAGTTTCAGCGTTTTTTTCACTCTCTGGAGAAAGTCTCCTTGGTTTCGGGCACTCTCCGAAAACAGCCCAAGGCTCTCAGGCCTTTATGGATCGGAGGCTGAGAGGAGCATCCTGGAGCTGAGGAAAGCTTTGCCTAGGGCTGCCTTCGCCCGGTGCGATGGAGCCCCAAGCACATCCCTGGCACAAAGGAGGGGCTCTGTCAATTATCTGCAGACAACTAGGGGGCCCGTCAGGGTCCTAGGCTATGATTTCAAAGCAGAAGAGCTGCCCATAGTTCTGACAACTTTTTACCATTACTCCAATCTGATAAGAATGAAATTGCAAATTAGAAGTTCAAGGCTGAATTATTTTAATAATTTTTGCAATGTTTTCCATTATCTTAGTATCATAGCCTATAGCAGTAATTTTAAAAATCCTTTTAGTAAAACAAATGCTTTTAGCAAATGGTCTTTTCCTCTAGGCACACAGGTGTTTTGTTCTTAACTATATGATTATTGCTCCATTATATATATATAAGAGACATAAACACCTATGTCATGCATGTCTACATTTTATACATATATGTGTATATATGTATATAACTTTTATATATACATATATAACATATATATGTATAAAGTTATGTGTGAACCAGTATCATTTATGGAACATAAAGGGAACACGTTTGATTTGAGCAGGGCAAGAGATGGGAACAATGTACACCTTGAAGCATGAGTGAGAAGTGATGGTAGAAGTTGAAAAGTGTGAATAAATGGAATCAATTCACATTTATGTTAAACAGACTGGGACCAAAGCATAAAGAATGTAATATTAATTTAAGTTAAATCAGTACTTAGGGTTGATATTATAGGGTTTTGTTTTTAAAATGCAAAGAAATCTAGTTGCAAGTTAAAGTCCTAGATGTATGTGATTACTCGTGGTTTTGTTTTTGTTTTTGTTTTTGTTTTTTGTTTTTTTTTTGAGACAGAGTCTAGCCTGTCGCCCAGGCTGGAGTGCAGTGGCACCATCTTGGCTCACTGCACCCATCCTCTCCTTCCTGGGATCAAGCAATTCTCCTGCCTCAGCCTCCCAAGTAGCTGGGATTACAGGCGTCCGCCACCATTCCCAGCTAATTTTTGTATTTTTAGTAGAGACAGGGTTTCACGGTGTTGGTCAGGCTGGTTTCGAACTCCTGACCTCATGATCTGTCCAGCTCAGTCTCCGAAAGTGCTGGGATTACAAGCATGAACCACTGTGCCTGGACGATTACTCATACTTTTTTGCTCAGTGTGAGGTTGAGAAAAGGTAAGGGTGTTGATATTAGGTTGGTGTAAAAGTAATGGCAGTTTTTGCCATTCATTGGAGTTTTTGCCATTACTTTTAATGGCAAAACTCACAATTACCTTTGCGCCAACTTACTAGTTCACGAATCTTTTAAAAAACAATTTTTCAAAATAATTGTTATGAAGTGTATTACAACTGAGAAGAAAAATGCTGTGTAAAGTTCGAAGAATAAAATTGAAGCACGCTCCTGCATCCTGTGCACTCAGCATTAGAAATAGGATATTTCCAGTACTTTTGAAGACCCACCCTCTGAATTCCCCCTCCTACCTCCATTACATCCTTTCCTCTCTCTTAAGACATAACAGATATCCCAGAATTTGTATCAGTTACTCATTTGTTTTTCTTTATAGCCTTACATCTAAGTATGGAGACTCCAACAATATATTGTTTAGCTTGGTATGTTGTAGACCTTTATATAAATGGAATCACACTGCATGTTTTTCTGTTAACTTTTTTTTTGTTTCAACATTACTTTTGAGATGGGTTTGAGATGAATTTGTAGTTCATTTAGTTTCATTGCATTTCATTTCCATTGTGTGATTTTGCCAGCTGGGTTCCAGCCCGCTTAGTGTGAGTGAACATTGCTAATGCCTTGCCTCAGACCTGTGGCAATAACCTCTTACCTCCTGCCCTAAGGTGCTTAATTCTAAAATGTGGAAGAGTTTGCTTCCTTTGGGGTAAGCCTCTAACTGATGGTAGCTGAAGGCTATGAATAAATGCTGCCTCTCCTTTTCTCTTCACCATGCACAACCCAGGGATGCATTTTGTACTGCTTCTCAGTGAGGACCCAGGAACCACAGCACCTCTGGCGGCACACAGAATGCACCCTCATGTTGCTCTCACTCCTTCCCTGCTTTGTTCCCTTGTTCGTACTTGCCCCCTGGGATCACTCTCCAATACAAAGTTGTACCTTAGTTGGCTGTGCTTTGGGAATCCCAGGCTAAGACACTTTGATTCCATTATAAACATTTACAGCTATACATTTTCTTTTCAGCACCTTCATTAGCTGTATCTCATTATATTTCAATTTGTAGGTTTTTTTGTTTTTGTGGAATGGGGAGTTCTAAGACTTTCCTAATTGTCACTACTATGTTGTCATTGACCTATCAATTATTTGTATGTGTTTATATTTTGTAGATTTTGAAAGTTATCTTTTCTGTCATTGATCTCTTAGTTATATTGCGATTAGAGGTTTTTTCTTTGAAAAAACCTGATTCTTTCTTTGAAAAAAAACATATTCTTTGAAACCTATTGAGACTTGCTTTGTGACTTACTACATGACCAGTTTTTATAAATGTTCTCTGTGTGCTTGAAAAAGCCTTTTCTTCAGTTTTGTGGGTACAATGTTCTATATTATTGTCCTCCCAAATCTTCTATGTACTTGCTGATTGTTTTCCATATGCCTGGTCTGTCAATTACAGAGAGAAGGATATTCATATCTTCCACTATGATGGCAGATTTGTCCATTTCTCTTGGGTAGTCAATTTTTGCTGCATATATTTTTGCTTTATATCATCAGCCAAAGTTAGCCAGGGCTCAATAATGGAGTTGAGGTCAAGAAAATGATTGTTTCAGCATTTCAAATTATCCTAGGCTGTTTTAAAAAGAGAAAAGTAGGTAAGCCTTAGCTGAACCATTTTCTTTAAGTAATGGGTGAACGGGTAAAAAAAAAAAAAACCCTCATTTGTCTGTAGTAAGTTGTTCTATATGAATATATGGATTTTCCACATAACTGAAGTTTAGACCAAGTAAATGTCTAAATCTTTAAAAAATTTAAGTGTTTTCTTTCCCAACCCTTTTATTTTGAAAAATTTCAAATCTATATAAATGCAAAAGACTTGTGTAATGGAAGCACATGAAACATGAGCACCTTCTTCAAGATTCACCAGTTATTAACGTTTTTGTCATATCTGCCTCCCCCTCACCCCATATATATTTTTTGGGTTGAATCATTGGGATACAGCTTGCAAGCATCATGACACTTCACCTCTGCATGTTTCAGCATGCATCTCCCAAGAACAAAGATATCCTCCTAAGAAACCACAATACCATTATGACATATGAGGATTTAATATTGATTCAATAGAAAATCACTATTATATACTCATATTCAAGTTTCCACAATTAAGCCCCAAAATGTCGTTAGTTTTTATGTGAAAATCTAGTATTCAAGTAAATTCCCCATTGCATTTAGTTGTAATGCTTTTTAAAATTTAGAACAGGTAACCACTTCCTTGCCCTGACCCTCAATTTTGTTTGTCTTATAAGAAAGTGACCCTTAGAGACCAGGCCAGTTGTGCTGTAGAATGTCCCATTGACTGGATTGTCTGATTGTTTCCTCAAGGGTAGATTTAGGTTACTTTGTGGCAAGAATACTATAGAGGTGATATTTCCCTTGCATCATATCAGGAAGCACATGATGTCATTTCTCTCCCATTATTGGTGATGCTATTTCTTTGGTCAGGTTTATTAAGGTATAATTTATATATCATATAATCTATCCTTTTTAGTGTATAGTTCCATTACCTTTTTTTTTTTGAGAAGAAGTCTGACTCTGTTGCCCGGGCTGGAGTGCAATGGCACAATCTCAGCTGACTGAGACCTCTGCCTACCAGGTTCAAGCCATTCTGCCTGCCTTAGCCTCCCAAATAGATGGGATTATAGGTGCCCACCACTACGCGTGGCTTATTTTTTGTATTTTTAGTAGAGACAGGCTGGTCTCGAACTCCTGACCTCAGGCAATCTCCCTGCCTCAGCCTCCCAAAGTGCTGGGATTGCAGGCACGAGCCCCCGCACCCAGCCAATTTTTGCTGTGTTTTTAATAGAGCCGGGGCTTCACCATGTTCACTGGACTGGTCTCAAACTCCTGACCTCAGGTGATCTGCCGGCCTCAGCTTCCTAAAGTGCTGGGATTACAGGCGTGAGTCACTGTGCCCAGCCCCATGAGTTTTTAATAAATGCTTGTGGTTGCCTAACTATCACTTCAATCTAGATGGAAACTATTTCCACCATCCCCAAAGTTCTCATGCCCCTTTGTACTCAATCCCCTCTTTATACCCCCAAATCGAGGAAACTACAGAGTCAATTTCTGCCACTACAGTTTTGACTTTTCATGAATGTAAAATAAATGGAATCATGCACTATGTAACCTTTTGTATCTGGCTTCTTCCATTTAGCATAATAAGTTTGGGATTTACCCATGCTGTTGCATGTATCAATAGTTTGTTCCTTTTTGTTGATTAGCATTACATTGTATGCATATAGCAAAAGTTGTTTATTCACTCACAGTTGATGGACATTTGGGTTGTTTTAAGCTTTTAGTTATTATGAGTCAAAAGCGCCTGTGGACCTCTGTGTAGACTTACTTACATTTCTCTTGAATAAATACTTAGGAATGGGACTACTGGGTTGTATGGTAAGTCTGTTCTTAACTTTATAAGAATCTGGTAAACTATTTTTTTCAGTGGCTGTACCATTTTGCATTCCCACTAGCAATACATGAAAATTCTAGTTGTACCACATCCTTGCCAGAACTTAGTATTGTCAGTCTTTTAAATGTTAACTTTTCTAGTAGATGTGTGGTGGAATCTTATAGTAGGGTGATGCTAAATTTAATTATATGGTATGACGGTGTCCACCAGATCTTTCTATTGTAAATATTCCTTTTTACTTCTGTCATCAACAGATAATATATTTGTGGGCAATACCTTGAGGTCATGTGCATATTCTATTTTATTTCACTCAATGACTTTGGCATCTCTTTTTTTTTTTTTTTTTTTTTTTTGGAGACGGAGTCTGGCTCTGTCACCCAGGCTGGAGTGCTGTGGCCGGATCTCAGCTCACTGCAAGCTCCGCCTCCCGGGTTCACGCCATTCTCCTGCCTCAGCCTCCCGAGTAGCTGGGACTACAGGCGCCTGCCACCTCGCCCGGCTAGTTTTTTGTATTTTTTAGTAGAGACGGGGTTTCACCGTGTCAGCCAGGATAGTCTCGATCTCCTGACCTCGTGATCCGCCCGTCTCGGCCTCCCAAAGTGCTGGATTACAGGCTTGAGCCACCGCGCCCGGCCTGACTTTGGCATCTCTTAATAATATTTTCCTGAATTAATTATTACATTGGTGATTGCAAAATAAGGATTTAAGAAAATTCTGCTTTTTCTACATTTATGAACTGATATTCTTTTTAAAATAATTGTTTTATTTTTAATTTTTGTGGGTACATAGTAGATGTATATATTTATGGGGTACATGAGATGTTTTGATACAGGCATGCAATGTGAAGTAAGCATATCATGAAGAATAGGTTATCCATCTCCTCAAGCATTTATCCATTGAGTTGCAAACAATCCCATTACACTCTTTAAGTTATTTTAAAATTTAGAGTTATTATTTACTATAGTCACCCTGTTGTGCTATCAAATAGTAGGGCTTATTCCTTCTATTTTTTGTACACCTTAACAATCCCCACCTCCCCCAGAACCCCCAACTACTCTTCCCAGCCACTGATAACCATCCTACTCTCTTTGTCCAAGAGTTCAATTGTTTTGATTTTTAGATCCCACAAATAAGTGAGAATATGTGATCTTTGTCTTTCTATGCCTGGCTTATTTTACTTAATGTAATGATCTCCAGTTCCAACCATGTTGTTGCAAATGACAGGATCTCATTCTTTTTTATAGCTGAATAATACTCCATTGTGTATGTGTAAAACTTTTTTTTTATGTTTGTCCATCTGTTGATGGACACTTACATTGCTTCCAAATTTTAACTGCTGTAAATAGTGCTGCAAAAAACATAGGAATGCAGATATCTCTTTAATATACTGATTTTCTTTTCTTTGGGTATATATCCAGCAGCGGGATTGCTCGATCATATGGTAGCTCAATTTTTAGTGTTTTTTTGAGGAACATCTAAACGTTCTCCATAGTGGTTGTATTAACTTACATTCCCACCCACAGTATACAAGGGTTCCCTTTTCTCCACATCCTTGCCAGCATTTGTTATTGCCTGTCTTTTTGATATAAGCCATTTTAACTGGAGTGAGATGATATCTCATTGTTTTGAGTTGCCTGTCTTTGATGATCAATGATGTCGAGCACCTTTTCATAAACTTGTTTGCCATTTGTATGTCTTCTTCTGAGAAATGTCTATCGAGATCTTTTGCTCATCTTTTGATTGGATTACTAGATTTTTTCCTATAGAGTTGTTTGAGTTCCTCATATTTTCTGGTTATTAATCCCTTATCAAATGAGTAGTTTGCAAATATTGTCTCACATTCTGTGGGTTGTCTTGTCACTTTGTTGATTGTTTCCTTTGCTGTGCAGAAGCTTTTTAAGTTGACGTGATCCCATCTGCTCATGTTTACTTTGGTTGCCTGTGCTTGTGAGGTATTGCTCAAGAAATTTTTGCCCAGACCAATGTCCTAGAGATTTTCCCCCATGTTTTCTCATAGCAGTTTTATGGTTTGAAGTCTTAGATTTAAGTCTTTAATCCATTTTGATTTTTGTGTAAGGTGAGAGATAGGGGTCTAGTTTCATTCTTCTATATATGGATATCCAGTTTTTCCAGCACCGTTTAATGAAAAGACTGTCTTTTCCCCAGTGCATGTTTTTGGCACCTTTGTTGAAAATGAGTTCACTGTAGGTGTGTGGATTTGTTTCTGGGTTCTCTTATTTTGTTCCATTGGTGTATGTCTGTTTTTATGCCAGTACCATGCTGTTTTGGTTACTATAGCTCTGTAGTATAATTTGAAGTCAAGTAATGTGATTCCTCCAGTTGTGTTATTTTTGCTCAGGATGGCTTTGGCTGTTCTGGGTCTTTTGTGGTTCCATATAAATTTTATGATTTTTTTTCTATTTCTGTGAAGAATGTCATTGATATTTTGATAGGGATTGAATGGAATCTGTAGATTGCTTTGGGTAGTATGGACATCTTAACAATTGAGTCTTCCAATTCATGAATATGGCATATTTTTCCATTTTTTGGTATCCTCTTCAATTGCTTTCATCAATGTTTTATAGTTTTCATTGTAGAGATCTTTGACTTCTTCGGTTAAGCAAATTCCTAGCTATTTAATTATATATGTGGCTATTGTAAATGGGATTTTAAAAAATTTCCTTTTCCTCATGTTCACTGTGGGCATATAGAAATACTACTGATTTTTGTATGTTGATTTTGTATCCTGCAACTTTAATGAGTCTTATCAGTCCTAAAAGTTTTCTTGTGGAGTCTTTAGGTTTTTCCAAATATAAGAGCTTATCATCTGCAAACAAGGATAATTTGACTTCTTCCTTTCCAATTTGGATGCCTTTTGCTATCATTCTCCTGTCTGATTGCTCTAGCTAGGATTTCCAGTACTATGCTGAATAACAATAATAACAATCAGCATCCTTGTTGTGTTCCAGATCTTAGAGGAAAGGCTTTCAGTTTTTTTCCTATTGAGTATGATACTAGCTGTAGGTTTGTCATATATGGCTTCGATTATGTTGAGATATGTTTCTTCTATCCCCAGTTTTTGAGAGTTTTTATCATGAAGGAATGCTGGATTTTATCAAATGCTTTTCCAGCATCAGTTAAGATAATCATACGTTTTTATCCTTAATTCTGTTGATATGATGTATTACATTGATTGATTTGTGTACGTTGAACCATCCTTGCATCCCAGGGATAAATCCCACTTGGTCATGATGAATGATCTTTCTATTTGTTGAATCTGGTTTGCTAGTATTTTGATGAAGATTTTTGCATCAATATTTGTCAGAGATATTGGCCTGTATTTTTCTTTTTTGTGTGATGTCTTTGTCTGGTTTTTGTAACAGGTTAATACTGGCCTCTTAGAACGAGTTTGAAAGTATTCCCTCCTCCTCTATTTTTTGGAATAGTTTGAATAGAATTGGTATTAGTTCTTCCTTAAATGTTTGGTGGAATTCAGCAGTGAAGCCATCAGGTCCTGGGCTTTTCTTTACTGGGACACTTTTTTTTTTTTTTTTGAGACGGAGTCTCACTCTGTCTCCCAGGCTGGAGTGCAGTGGCCAGATCTCGGCTCACTGCAAGCTCCGCCTCCCGGGTTTACGCCATTCTCCTGCCTCAGCCTCCCGAGTAGCTGGGACTACAGGCGCCCGCCACCTTGCCCGGCTAGTTTTTTGTATTTTTTAGTAGAGACGGGGTTTCACTGGGTTAGCCAGGATGGTCTCGATCTGCTGACCTCGTGATCCGCCCGTCTCAGCCTCCCAAAGTGCTGGGATTACAGGCTTGAGCCACCGCGCCCGGCCGACACTTTTTATTACAACTTTAATTTCATTACTTGTTATTGGTCTGTTCAGGTTTTCAATTTCTTCCTGGTTCAATCGTGGTAGGTTGTATGTATCTAGGAATTTGTCCATTTCTTCTGGATTTCCTAATTTATTGGCATATAGTTGTTCACATCACAGTAGCCATGAATTATTCTGTAAATTTCTGCAGTATCAGTTGTAATATTTTCTTTTTTCATTTCTGATTTTATTTATTTGGATCTTCTCTCTTTTTTTCTTAGTCTGGCTAAAGGTTTGTCAATTTTATTTACCTTTTCAAAAAACCACCTTTTTTTTTTTGTATTTTTAAATTTCAATTTCATTTACTTCTGCTCTGATGTTTATTTCTTCCACTAATCTTGAGTTTGGTTTGCTCTTGCTTTTCTAGTTCTTTAAGATGAATCATTAGATTGTTTATTTGAAGTTTTTCCTCTTTTTTGGTGTAGGTATTTATAGCCATAAACTTTCCTCTTAGTATTGCTGCTTTTGCTGTAATTGATATGTTTCGTTATGTTGTGTTTCCATTATCATTTGTTTTAAGAAGTTGTTCAATTTTCTTCTTAATTTCTTCACTAACCCACTGGTCATTCAGGAGCATATTGTTTAATTTTCATGTGCTTGCATAATTTCCAAAATTCCTCTTGTTGTTAACTTTTAGTTTTATTCCATTGCGGTCAGAGAAGATACTTGACAAATTTCAATTTTTGGATCTTTTAAGACTTGTTTTGTGACCTAACATATGGTCTATCCTTGAGAATGATCTCTGTGCTGAGGAAATTAACTGATATTCTTTAGAAAAAAAGAATCTCTTCTCTTCCCCTCCAGCCTGGGTTTATAGTATCTACACAAATGGATTCTTTTTTACTCATTCCATTATAATCCATTACTTCATTATTAATTTTGGTGCTCAAATGGCCCTAAAGTTGAACATGGGAGCCTCCTCAAGCTGGCTCTTGTGTCCTTTTGGCGTGTCTCCATTAGTCTTTGAACATATCCTCACCTTCTAGAATCAGAAGACTTTCCAGGCTCATCTTATACTTTCCTGGAATCATCCATTGCTCTAAAGAGCCCTGATTCCTTTTGCCGAGGAATCAATAGTAAATCCTTATATGTCATAATGGTATTGTGGTTCCTTAGGAGAATATCTTTGTTCTTGGGAGATACATGCCAAAACATGCAGAGGTGAAGTGTCATGATGCTTGCAAGTGCTCCAGTTACTGGGATATCAATGTTTTGAAGCCCTTTCAGTGGGTATCCCTGGAGTATATGCTATATTTTTAAAAAATATTGATTTTATATAACATCTCCAATTCAAATCCAATGCTACAGAGTTCTTTTGCATCTACACTCATTCCAAATTCTCCTACAGTGAGAGGCTTGATGTTTTCTTCTCCAAAATATCAATATATTTATTTGTTTTATCCTACAATTATACACAAAATAGTTTCAGAATTATACTCGTTGCTTTACTAACAACAAACCTATTACATGAATTCAAGATTTTTTGCAGTTATTTTTGACCGCAGGATGTTATTCACTTAAATTATATTATTTTCATAAATTACTTGAATTGATTATACTTTCTCTGGTGTTATGTTAGCAATTTGATATACAATTAAATTGACTTGTGTCTGCATTTAATGTTAGGGTTTGAACCATTTTGAATATGGAAGACATTTTCTTTATTTCTTCTTCTTATTTTTTTTTAATTGTAGAGACGAAGTCTCACTCTGTCGCCCAGGCTGGAGTGCAATGGTGCGATCTCGGCTCACTGCAAGCTCCGCCTCCCTGGTTCACACCATTCTCCTGCCTCAGCCTCCCAAGTAGCTGGGATTACAGGTGTGCCTGCCAGCTTGCCAGGCTAATTTTTGTGTTTTTAGTAGAAACGAGGTTTCACCGTGTTAGCCAGGGTGGTCTCGATCTCCTGAGCTCGTGATCAGCTCGCCTCAGCCTCCCAAAGTGCTGGGATTACAGGCATGAGCCACCGCGCCTGGCAACATTTTCTTGGTTTAATAATGTAGGCCTAATCTTGTTTTCAGCAAGACAACTGATAAATTTCTCATGATAACTTCAGATAAAGTTTTATCTGTTAGAAGAACCCCAACTAAACAGTTGTAGTTGTGTGGGTCAATCTAATTTTGGAGAAAGGTTACTAGTGATAACTATAGGACCTAGTGACATTATAGAAACAATTATCAGTGCCCTCTTACTAGATGTTAGTAAGCTCCTTTGGAACAGACACTGTCTTTGAATCCCCAGAGCCTAAGAAATGATTAATACATAAAAGTTGTTCAATAAATCTTTATTGAATGAATTGAAGGATGAACAAATAGATAAGTCAGTGGTAGGGAAGAATATCTCAAGAAGCTAAAATGATGTGTTACTACCAATTGAATTAAGTAGGACTGAATGAAGTGTGACATTTACGTTATAAAAAACAATGTACATACAAACGTAGAGAATGTGGGAATCCTGGCTTAGCAACTATGTAAAAAGATTTTTTTTTTTTTTTTAACTCGGGAATATTGGTGCTCAAAAAGCTCAACACCTTGATACAATTACAGACTTCATTAAATAATTTCTGTGTGTGTATAATATCCAGGTAGTCCCACTGTCCATTGCTCTGAAGTGCTGTATCCAATTCCAGGTCACACACTTTTTAAGAGGGACACCGAGGCAGAGGAAGCGCTTTTAGGAGGGTAATCAGCAGGTTGAAGAGTCTGAAAACCACATCCAGGTACTATTATAGATGATAGAAAATGCTGGGGTAGCTTTCCTTGGAGATGATTTTGAGATGAGATGAAATAACAACTGTTCAAATTCCTGAAAGATTGTCATGAAGGAAAAATATCAGTCGCTCTGTGGAACTCAAATGGCAGAACTAAGACCAATTCATGTAAGGCATAGAGGCTGACTTCAGCCCAATATAAGAAATTCCTACAGAGTTGAACAGAGAGGGAATGAGTCACTTCACATTGATGAGTTCCAAGCATGGTGAGGTCCGCGGCATTGTCAGCCACTGCCTGTGTGACCATCTTTCAGGAACGTCGGAAGGGAATGCTCCGCTCGAATTAGATCAAATGCACCTGAAGGAACTGAACTGGCCCGCTGAAAGAATCCACACTTGAGTCTTCTGGGCTAGCCTCATCAAAGAACATTATTGTTTTCTAGTAATTCGATTTCTCTAATAATGGAGGAACGTTTCCATGTACTGATAGGTGTGATTTTTATGTCATTTGCCATGTGGCTCTAAATAGTGTTTATCAAATTCAGATCACACATACTAATCCTTCAAATACTGCTTCATATACTGCTTAGAGATTCACAATCAATGAGAACATCTTAGAGGGTCTGAGAAGGAAGTTATTTTAACTTTAACTCAAAATTGCTTAAACACAGTTGTCAACAGAACTAATTTTTTTTTTTTTTTTTTTTTTTTTGAGACGGAGTCTGGCTCTGTTGCCCAGGCTGGAGTGCAGTGGCCGGATCTCAGCTCACTGCAAGCCCCGCCCCCCGGGTTCCTGCCATTCTCCTGCCTCAGCCTCCCGAGTAGCTGGGAGTACAGGCGCCCGCCACCTCGCCCGGCTAATTTTTTTTTTTTTTTTTGTATTTTAGTAGAGTCGGGGTTTCACCGTGTTAGCCAGGATGGTCTCGATCTCCTGACCTCGTGATCCGCCCGTCTCGGCCTCCCAAAGTGCTGGGATTACAGGCTTGAGTCACCGCGCCCGGCCCAGAACTAATTTTTTTAATGCTACTTACTATCTCTGCTTCCAAGTTTCCTTGGTAATGCTGGCTGCTTTCCTCCTTTTTGCATCTCCTGCCTCTGGGGTTATCATTTAATGCTGTTTCTAGTGTTTTGAGACCACAGTCTCAAACACAATTTTCTAAAGCAACCACAAGGTGGCTCTGCTAGTCTTACAAAATCAAGCTGCCGGGCTTTCCGCTCTGTCTCCTAAGGGCCTTGCGCAGGACTGCTCCCCACAAGGTCTGGGACCACTAGGTTACCAGTGTACATGAGTTAAGCTAGAACGACTGCGCCTGACCCAGATGAGTGACGTGTTCCAAACAGCGTTATAAGTACTGGGGTTTTCTGGTTGTCTCTTCCAAGTTCCCATTTTGAGGCTAAATTTCCTTAGAATTCATGAGTGGAACTCTTTTCTTCCAGGTCAGTGAAGAGCAGACCCGTTTCCTGCAAAGCCACTAGATATTTTCAACTAAGTATATTTCATTTCCTTCCAGGCCTTTGAGCAGAAAGAGATGTGAAGCAGGAAGCCGAGCTGTTGGCACCTCCAGCTTAGCCCTCTGTGCTAATGAGTTAATTCTAATCAGCAGCAACAGGAACAGTTTAATGGTGTTCTGATCCTGATTGCACCATCATCAAAAAATTGATTTTTGCAGGTGTATGCATTTTAATGAATGGGAAAAATAAGCATTGTCCTCAAAGCTAAGAAAGGGATATTTCTCACTGAGTCGAAAGAGCTTACACCAGCTGTGCTGCGGATGGGCAAGAAGGGTTAATGGTTTCCAAGGGCTCTCAGTGGCCTTATGGTTCCCAATTCTAAGAAGATCTATGTGTACATAGACGGTACCTTGAGATATCTTCAGAAAAATCTCTCTGCTTCTTTGTATCAGCTCCTTCTGCGCACCCACTGTGTTCTTCCCGTGTAAGTCTTCTCCAAACTTCAGAATTTAATCCATTCATTCATTCATTCATTCATTCACTCATTCACTCATTCAGTAGAAATATTTACACCTACTTTGTGTACAGCACATATGCTACATGCTATAGTTTGTTTTTTTGTTTGTTTATTTATTGAGACAGAGTCTTACCGTGTCACCCAGGCTGTAATGCAGTGGTGCGATCTTGACTTACTGCAACCTCCACCTCCTGGGTTCAAGCAGTTCTCCTGCCTCAGCCTCCCAAGTAGCTGAGATTACAGGCATCTGCCACTACGCCCAGCTAATTTTTGTATTTTTAGTAGAGACAGGGTTTCAGCATCTTGGCCTGGCTGGTCTTGAACTCCTGACTTCATGATCCACCCGTTTCGGCCTCCCAAAATTCTGGGATTACAGGTGTGAGCCATCGCACCTGGCCAAGAGTTCTTTAAAAAAAAAAAAAAAGACTCTTTGAAGAGACCATGCTTCAACTGTCTTACACATTATGGAATGTCCCTCATTCTGGATTTGTCTGTTGGTTTCTTCTGATGTCTTAAAACTTGCCCTAGTATCCGTCTGTGTTTCCTAGAAACTGTAAACTTAGTCATAAAGATGATCCTGAGTGCACAGTCTTCCTTGAGACTTTCAGCCAGTAATGAAAAAGACAACAAGTGTTGGCAAAGTTGTGGAGAAATGGGAACCCTCATACATTGCTGGTGGGAATGCAAAATGGTGCAGCCACTGTGGAAAATAGTGTGTCTATTTCTTCAAAATTTACAGATACATTTATCATACAACTCAGAAATTTCACTTGTAAGTATCTACCCAGTAGACATAAAGACATATGTCCACACAAAGACCTACACATGAATGTTCATAGCAGCATCGTTCTTAACAGCAAAAAGTGGTAACAAGTCAAATGTCTATCAACCAACGTGTGAATAAACAAAATATAGTGTAGCCATAGAACATTGTTCAGCAATCAAAATTAATGAACTATTGTGATTCCTCAAAATACTAAAAATAGAACTACCATGTGATCAAGCAATCTCACTTCTGGGTGTATATCCAAAACAATTGAAAGCAGTGTCTCAAAGAGATATTTGCACACCCATGTTCGTAACAGTATCTTTCCAAATAACCAAGAGATAGAAGCAACCCAGATATTCATTGATGCATGAATGGATAACCAAAATGTAATATATACATGCAATGGAATATTTTTAGCATTAATAAGGAAGGAAATTCTGTAATTTCTGTAAATGCTACAACATGGATGAAACTTGAAGACATTAAATGAAATAAGCCAGTCACAAAATGACAATCATTATATGATTCCACTTATCTGAGGTATCTAAAGTAGTCCTTTATGCCCTTTTTAGTCAGAGTCTGGCCATGGTTCTGCTGGTCACCTCTGGGGGTTTCAAGAGCCCGTTCCACATCCGCATCAGTGGCTGTGGCCTCTGGAGTCCTTTCCTAAACTGTTGCAAGCTGAACTGATCTTAGAACTCATGAATGGATCAGATCAGCTTGCAACAGTTTAGGAAACTTCACTGGATGCATGGCTAGCTACAATGATAGCCTGACTCAAATGAGCACTTTTTGTCACATGTTTAATGTAGCCGAAAGCCCATGTGCCATATTGAAAACTCCTCACAATCGCATCCTAGTTAAACTTCACTTCCATCATCATCACCACCCAGACACAAGGATAAGTAAAAAGGCCTTATTGAGAGGAGAAGTGGGGCTGTGACCTTCATCCCCAATTCAAACATGTGTGTTCTTTCATGTTTCATTTGGTTATATTTTCTTCTTGTGGGTGCATGGGATTTGTCATACACCTGCCTCTATGAGCACTGGAAATGTCTGTGAGGAGACCTGGTAGCTCCTGACACCTTGACATCAGAAACCTTGTTCCAGAGCCTTGCATCAGATGATAAACTAAATATTGGAAATACAAAGCCCTTAGCTCTGATGGGTAAAGGTAACAGAGCCCAGCTCTAACTCTCCAGCTATGCCTTTGATTATGAGGAAGGTGTATGAATATTTATAAGACTTTGAAAAAGAATTTGGATTATCATCAGACGGCTTCGAACACATGTAATGTTAAAATGTTCTAAGAGGAAGACTAAGGGAAGACAAACACTGGCCAAGGCAGGCTTTAGTCCATTTCCCTGCCCCATTAAACTGAGTTGCCTCAGTATAAATTTCCTATTTTTGTTATTTACTCATGTAATCTAGGGACAGTCATATAACCAGGGAAAGTATGAAAATATATTCTAATATGGGGCAGGTTCTGACCCATCAGAGGGATGGTCCCCAAGATTCCTGCTGTGCTAGGCATTAATCCTTCACTTGGTGAATTGTAGTGAGGTCTAGGATGTCCTGGGGGAAGGTCTAGGACAGCCAGGGGTAAAGAGAGGCTTTGGGACAAAAGCTTGAATAACTATTAGCAGAATAACTTAGAAGATTTGGGGCAACAGTTATTTACCACCTGGTTTGGAATTTTTTTTTTTTTTTTAACAATTGGTATGGCTGCACTAGTGCATAATGGCCACGTATAACCTTTCCATGGTGCTGTTCCTCATCTGCAGAATGGGGATAATATCCAGGCTGCCTGCCTTGTAGAGTTATTGAACCTTATATATAGATATTCTCTGAGCACAGTAAAGCCTGTAAAACAGAAATACAGAGTAGAAGTTTTTGAGAGTAATTCCTTCCTGTTGGAGGGCAAGAAGCTTTCCCAGCTGGTGAAGGTTCTCTGGGGCTGAGGTTGTTAGAGGGCCAACTCCAATCTGAGATTACACAGTATTCCAATAAAACTACAGACTAAAAATAGACAATGGGATTGGCCCGCTAGTAGAGCACTTCAGACAGCTACTGGGGCCAGAGTATGGGCGACCGGAACTGAAGCTCCAGGAAGCGGAAAGAACGAACCCTTCCATCCTGGGCTGTCTCTGATGTCTGCCCTTTACCTGCTGCCTGTAGGGTGATTGGGTATGCGTGAACAAGGGATGGAGGGAAGAAAAAACCCATGTTTCAATTCTGATCCCATCAGGAGGTAACTGTTTTCTGTCAAGGGGAGTATAATTAAAAGAGCTTGGCTCATAAATGAAACTCATTAAATATTTGATAATTAACTCTGTAGTAGTACTAGTAGGACACAGGAGAACACAAGACAGGACACAGCACTCAGAGACAGGGAGAAAGCAACTAACTACTAAAATGGAAGAGAATCCATTGTTGGGAATAAGTCATAAATGGCAGGTATGTTTCAGAGCATATTGAAACAGTGCCGTGTCTTTATTATCTCTCAATTCATTTATTTAATATAAAAATTCATGGCATCTTATGGTAGATGAGGATTTACTTATCTTACATGACGCTGCCATCACCCTGTCCTTCTCATATACTTACTTGTCTTAGTCCGTTTTGTGCTGCTAAATCCTGGCCCAGTCACTTACTAGCAGTGTCTCTGGACAAGTAACCTATGTATCAAGGGTTGCCAGACTTAGCAAATAAAAATACAGGATGCCTAATTACATCAGAATTTCTAATTGTCCATGCATACATGCACTCAGATATAGGAAAATATTGCACAGAACATACTTTAACAATTACTTGTTTATTTGAAATAAAGTATCAGTATCTAAATTACATGCCTCTTTAATTATATTTCTCCAATGATTTGGCTCTCATTAATGGTTCTTTGTTTTGTAGAATGTGCTTATAAAATTCCTTACAGTGACAGTCTAAGTTCCATTTACATTGTAACACAGCTTCTACAGTTATCATATGCTCATTTTATTCTTTTGTCCATTGAACCCTCATTAATGAGAAAACATATGCAACATTAGCATGATGAGCCAGTATACTGGGCGTGTATTGGCATAAAGTTAACAACCCAGAGAGCTTCTCTTCAAATATGATTTGTTGAAGTATATAATACCATCTTTCATGGCATAAATTGCTTTCCTACTCTTCAGGATTACATTGCATCTCTTCATCAGATAGCTTTTTAAGAATCCACTGACAAAAAAGAGCATTGTCATCAACTTTTATTTTCTTCTTCAATGCTACATATAAAAATTTCACTTGCTCACAGGCCAGAAGTCCATGTAAAAGAATAGAGTTCTCCAAGGGCTGAAACCATTTCAAAAGATAGTCATGGCAAGTGCCATAATAATTATCCACTTAAACAGGAATTTATTTTCCTGTTCTTAAGTAATATTGTTCTTTTTAAGAACAGCTTGGACACTTAAAGGGGTAATTTTTGGTCAATACTTTCTTTAATGTACTCAACAGGTTCTTTTAAGCTCTGAAGTACTTCAATAACAGTTTGCTTTTCTTCAATTTGCATAATCCTATTGCTAAAAGAGATACTAAAAATTAGGAACAAGAAATTAGTAGGCTTCATTTAATGGGTTATTTAAAAAGTCAGCTGCATTCGTTCAAGAGTGCTAAGGGGGTTTTGGGTGAGAAGGAATTGAAAAACTGTATCAGGTCTGCAAGACCATCCCCACCCTCAGAAATGTACTAGAAGATGGATTTAACCATTCTACGATGTAAATGTTCTTCAGAACATACTGTTCTATACAATAAAACATACAATGTTATCTGTCAACTAAAAATGATAAATACTTTTTTTTTTTTTTGAGACAGGGTCTTGCTCTCTTGCCCAGACTGGAGTGCAGATCATGGCTCACTGCAGCCTTGACCTGGTCTCAAGTGATCCTCCTGGCTTAGCCTCCTGAGTAGCTGCAACTGTAGGCACACACAACCATCCCTGGCTAATTTTTATTTTTTTGCTTTGTTTTTTGTTTTTAACGTTTATTTTAAGTTCAGGGTATATGTGCAGGTTTGTTATATAGGTAAACTTGTGTCATGGGGGTTTCTTGTACAGATTATTTCATCACCGAGCATTAAGCCTAGCATCTGTTGGTTATTTTTTTCTGTCTTTTTATGAGATTTCATACCTCTATATTGTAACTCACAAGAGGAAATATTTTTCTGTTACATTCCAGAATACATATACACACAACCCCCAAAGTGCCATAAAATAATACTTATCCTGCAATATGTAATGCATTAAAAATTTTTCTTGAAAAAAATACTGGTTGCAAACCATCAATGGTTGTGATCCATGGTTTGAAAAGAACAACTCTAACACAGCTAACATTTATAAAGCCATACCATAGCCAGACACTATACATTCACATTTATTACCCTCATTTAATCCTTCCATCAACTTCATGATTTATCATCCCCCTTTTACAGATGAGAAAACTGAGGCTTAAGGAAGTTACTGCTCAAGGTCACATTTTGGTAGTAAGGTGTGGTAGTAAGTTGCCAAGCAGGGATTTGAACCAAAGACTGAAGCTAGGAACCAAATGCTTGGTCACCAGACTATGTGGCTTCAGCTGCAGAAATTCAGGGCATACTTATGCCCGTGGTAGAGCACTCGTGTCCCCCAGAAGAGTTTTGACAGACATTCCTGTGCAGTGTTTGTCATCTCTCCTTGGATCCACTTCATTGGCTCCTCCTGTGTGCGCGTGTGCGAGGACAGAGCGGGACCCCTGGGGGCCACTCTGCTTCACTATGGCCATCATGCTGCTCAGTCAGCAGGGATGTTTTCTTGAGGGAGAGGGTGGGAAAAAGAGGATTTCAGTGTGAGTGTACACTGGTCTGTGGCTTGCTGCTGCTTCATTATGATTCTTTATCTTCTCACCTTCTGTGAGATGATACTAAGTCAGATATGTATTTAAAGGATATAAGAAAAAGCCACATAGGCGTTGACCACAGATGGAAAGCAAAGATCAGGGCATGTGCACGTATCCAGGGTGCTAACATGTCCCTGACTCTAAACTGCGCACTGACTACCGTTCCCATCTGGAGGTCCCTTGGTTCTATTATTTTCTCTTTCCCTTCTGGGCTGGTTCTTCACCTAAAGGGCCCTTGGTCTAGAGATGGGTTCAATTGATGAGATGCACAAGGAGCGGTAGGCAGGCTAATAATTTGGATCCACTTCATACAGACTTTTCTTTTTTTTTTTTTTTTTTTTTTTTGAGACGGAGTCTCGCTCTGTCGCCCAGGCTGGAGTGCAGTGGCCGGATCTCGGCTCACTGCAAGCTCCGCCTCCCAGGTTCACGCCATTCTCCTGCCTCAGCCGCCTGAGTAGCTGGGACTACAGGCGCCCGCCACCTCGCCCGGCTAGTTTTTTGTATTTTTCAGTAGAGATGGGGTTTCACCTTGTTAGCCAGGATGGTCTCGATCTCCTGACCTCGTGATCCACCCATCTCGGCCTCCCAAAGTGCTGGGATTACAGGCTTGAGCCACCGCGCCCGGCCCAGACTTTTCATTGATGTCTTGGCAGTCATTTGTTGGGGAGGCCACAGAGGATGAGGGAAGGAGGTCTCGGTGGCTTCTCAGGGGTGGGAGCATATGCCTGTGTCACAGTCAGCCCACTTGACTGCACGATGCTGAGCTCAGCAGCACACAGGACCCATATCACCAGTGGGCATTAGGGGCCACCTGAAGAGTGACCCCTGCAAGCCCCAGGTGGATTCTCAAACTTGAGAATTAGTCAGAATCACCTGGAGGCTGTTAAAATACAGACTGCTGGGCCCCACTCTCAGTTTCTGGTTCAGTAGGCCTGGAGTGGGGACTGAGAATGTGCATTTCTTTTCTTTCTTTCTCCCTCCTTCCTTTCTTTCTTTTTTTTTTTCCTTTTTTTGTCAGAGTCTCGCTCTGTTGCCCAAGCTAGAGTGCAGTGGCGCAACTCGGCTCACTGGAACCTCTGCCTCCCTGGTTCAAGCCATTCTTTTGCCTCAATTTCCAGAATAGCTGGGATTACAGGCTCCTGCGACCATGCCTGGCTCACCATGTTGGCCAGGCTCGTCTTGAACCTGACCTCAAGTGATCCACCCGCCTCACCCTCCCAAAGCACTGGGATTACAGATGTAAGCTACCACACCCAGCCAAGAATGTGCATTTCTGACAAGTTCTCAGGTGATGCTGATGGATGTTGATGCTGCTGGTCTGGGGACCTCAAGAAGAGCATCCTTGAGGAGGAGTCTAGCAAAGTCACTCTTCACATTTCTTTGATGTTTATGGGCCCCTTCCAGGTGGGGCCCCTTCCTTTTACTGGCTGACTCACCCTTTAAACTGATGCGCTGCAAGTCTTGAAAAGAGAGAAACCAAAAACCCATTAGTCTGACTGGGAAAGCCCCGGCCAGCCTCCCAGAGAGGAGTTTCTGTGTGATGCCAAACTCACATAGGTGTTTAAAATGTTTGTTAATTTACTTCACCTGAGGTTGCAGTGAGCTGAGATTGTGTCACTGCACTCCAGCTTGGGTGACAGAATGAGACTCTGTCTCAAAACAAACAAACAAACAAATTTACCCCACCTGAAAGGTTTCTGCATCAGGGGATGGTGGATTCTAACTACCTAAGTGGCCTAGCCAGATGAGCAAAAGCTGGTAATATTTTGGGCTCTTTCAAGAGGGGAAGTACAGGGCTGGGCACAGTGGCTCATACTTGTAATCCCAGCACTTTGGGAGGCTGAGGCAGGACGATTGCTTGAGATCAGGCATTTGAGACTGGCCTGGGCAGCATAGTGAGACCCTGACTATTAAAAAATAAAAAAAATAGCCGGGCATGATGGTACATGCCTGTAGCCCTAGACATTCAGCAGGCCAAGGCACAAGGAGCACTTGAGCCCCGGAGTTCAAGGCTGCCATGAGCTATGATTGCGCCACTGCACTCCAGCCTGCGAGACACAGCAAGACCTTGTCTCAAACAAAAAAGAAGAAATACAGTATGAAAAGGACAATATAGTATGATGAAAAGGAGACTTAGCACATGCACTTCTACCCAAATGTACTTTGTGTACATGATGTCACCAAGCCCATTCAAATATGCATAGATTATAGATTTGCTTGAACCTAAGACTTTTGCATATTCAGTCTGGTTGCTATGAACACAAACCTGAAGTTGACAGAAGGAAAGAAACCTGGGGATCAATTAAACCAACAAGGCGCATTTTTTATTTTTCGCTCCCACTCCCCAGAACCCAGGTTCTGAAAGACTGTGGCTACTACTCGTTCATTTCCCATGAATGCACCAATGAGTACTATCAGAACTCCTGCACACAAGCCAAAAGCTGGGGCTGCCTTTGTGCAGAAAAAGGTCCTCTTTCATTACATCTGGAAATACTGAGGAGAGCTCAGGGGTGCTTCTTCCTGCGTGGGAGCCAGCTGGGAACCAATCACTGGGCTGCAAACAATGGCCACATTCCTCTGTCACTGTGCTCTCAGCAAAATGTTATCAGTCTCAATGAAAATGAAATAGGAAAAATGCTAGGAGCCTTGAGGTATTCCTATCTTCTGAATGCAGCTGGCTTGAGAGCTGAGGAACATTCATTCTTTCTAGCCAAAGGCCTATAAAAACCCAGAGGTAGAATCCTACGGGATAGCTAAAGGAATCCCACTCTATGGGAAAGATAAACATAGTATGCACAAGTTTAAAGGGTTAGTTTCTATTTTTAGGACTCAAAAATAAAATTCAATGCATCTTCAGCACTATCGACTTCATTCCTTAGAAATGCCAGCGGGAGGCCGGGCGCCGTGGCTCAAGCCTGTAATCCCAGCACTTTGGGAGGCCGAGGCGGGTGGATCACGAGGTCAGGAGATCGAGACCATCCTGGCTAACATGGTGAAACCCCGTCTCTACTAAAAACACAAAAAACTAGCCGGGCGTGGTGGCGGGCGCCTGTAGTCCCAGCTACTCGGAGGCTGAGGCAGGAGAATGGCGTGAACCTGGGAGGCGGAGCTTGCAGTGAGCCGAGATCGCGCCACTGCACTCCAGCCTGGGTGACACAGCGCGAGACTCTGTCTCAAAAAAAAAAAAAAAAAAAAAAAAGAAATGCCAGCGGGAAAAGAACTAACCTGGCTCACTTTAAAGAATGCCCTTGAAGATGGAGTATTATCAATCTCTCTCCCCTAGGGGATGGCCCAAGTTGCACTGCTGCTCTAGTCATTGAATACAATCACACTTCTTTCATATGCCTAAGTGAACAGTAAATTTAAAAACGCTTTAAAAATGCATATTGAGAACAAATGCTATCAACTTGATCTAAAACAGCATTCTTTTTTTAAATCTTAGCATCTCAGCCTTGCCTGTAGAACAGCATTCTTTTTTTAAATCTTAGCATCTCAGCCTTGCCTGTAGAGCATGAAGACCACCTAAGAGGCGAGTCAAAGTTAACTAACTCAGAAAAGCTCTTAGGAGAGCCCATCAACACAATTGATTCAGGCTGCAGAAAGCGAAAGAGACAGACCTGGTGGGGTAAACCAATTCAGGAGAGGGACCATAGGCCGGATGTGGTGGCTCATGCCTGTAATCCCAGCACTTTGGGAGGCCGAGGTGGGTGGATGGCTTGAGGTCAGGAGTTGGAGACCAGCCTGGCCAACATGGTGAAACCCCGTCTCTACTAAAAAATACAAAAATTAGCCGGGCATGGTGCTATTTGGAAGGCTGAGGCATGAGAATCAGTTGAATTCAAAAGGTGGAGGTTGCAGTGAGCCAAGATTGAACCATTGCACTCCAGCCTGGGCAACAGAGTGAGACTCCATCTCAAAAAAAAAAAAAAAAAAAAAAAAAAAAAAGGACAGGCACCATATACTCCTTTAAAACCGAAAGAATAAAATAGCCTCAATCAAGAGAAGGAGCAATGAAACAAATGCCCAGAGAAAACTCCAGTAGACTGTGACAGTTGGCTTTCCACTAATGGTAACGCTGCCAGAGAGGAGAGCTAAATCAGAACAGGTTTAGGAAAAATTGTGTTGCATTTTGTTTCCATGTGGAAGCACTAACAGAAGTGAAGAGGCAGCATGTTCCATTCACTTTTCCGAAAAATCACATGGCTTGATTTAAGGGAGGAGACCACCCCTCATATTGTCTTATGCCCAATTTCTGCCTCCAAAGAAAGAAGACATAAAAACTAAAAGGCAGGCCGGGCGCGGTGGCTCAAGCCTGTAATCCCAGCACTTTGGGAGGCCGAGACGGGCGGATCACTTGGTCAGGAGATCGAGACCATCCTGGCTAACACAGTGAAACCCCGTCTCTACTAAAAATACAAAAACTTAGCTGGGCGAGGTGGCGGGCGCCTGTAGTCCCAGCTACTCGGGAGGCTGAGGCAGGAGAATGGCGTAAACCCAGGAGGCGGAGCTTGCAGTGAGCTGAGATCCGGCCACTGCACTCCAGCCTGGGTGACAGAGCGAGACTCCGTCTCAAAAAAAAAAAAAAAAAAACTAAAAGGCAGAAATGAAATCTACAAGCAGACAGCCCCGCACCACACGCTGGGCCTGGTAGTTAAAGATCAACCCCTGACCTAATCAGTTACTTGCATTAAAAAAGCACTGTGAAGATCCCTGTCCTGTTCTGTTCCATTCTAATTACTGGTGTATGCAGCCCCCAGTCATGTACCCCTGCTTGCTCAATCGATCACGACCCTCTCACGTGGATCCCCTTAGAGTTGTGAGCCCTTAAAAGGGACAGAAATTGCTCACTCGGGGAGCTCAGTTGTTGGAGACATGAGTCTTGCTGAAGCTCCTGGCCGAATAAAGCCCTTCCTTCTTTAACTCAGTGTCTGAAGGGTTTTGTCTGCGGCTTGTCCTGCTACAGATTAACTTTCTCCCTACCCAGGGCAGGATTGAATAAACCTTACCTCCTACCCCCAGCCGAAGCAAAAGCTACAAAAGGGGGGTTTGTGGCAACAGCTTAAAAAACAAATCAATGAGTGAGAATGCCCAGATGGTCAATCATTATATTTGTTATTTTTGCATTTGGAGGGCACTCCCTACCTCCTTCACCTCTCCCCACCATCACCATCTCCTTCAAACAAGAGTCACACAGAAAATACCTCTCAAATGGAAAATCTATTCTGTTCCATGCCACAGGCTTAGGTGTTTCTGTGGATTCCAGATAATGAGATGGCCATATGTCAACTTAGAAATGGTGGGGGCTGTGATGTGACCCCGGCATCCTGGTCAGCTCCATGCCAGTACAACAGTCTTCCAAGTTAAAATGTAGATAAGACACAAGTACATGTACATTTATGGAGGTTAAATATCAGAAAGTGAATCCACTTTAGAGGTTTATAAAACGAGAGGCGGATGATGGTAGGGCTGCATGTGTTGGGCACTGGTGCCTGTTGCAGTCATAATTAACACTGCTTAACTGACATCTTGCTGAAGAAGAGAGGGCAATGGGGGGTAAGAGAGAAAGTAGACATAAGAAGGAAAATGGAGGCTGGGCACGGTGGCTCATGCCTGTAATCCCAGCACTTTGGGAGGCTGAGGTGGGCAGATCACAAGGTCAGGAGTTTGGGACCAGCCTGACCAACGTCTCTACTAAAAACCCCATGATGAAACCCCGTCTCTACTAAAAATAGTAGTAGAATGGTGAAACGCCATCTCTACTAAAAATACAAAAATTAGATGGGCTAATAAATGTCTTCTTTTGAGAAGCGTCTGTTCATATCCTTTGCCCACTTTTTGATGGGGTTCTTTTTTTTTCTTGTAAATTTGTTTAAGTTCTTTGTAGATTCTGGATATTAGCCCTTTGTCAGGTGGATAGATTGCAAAAATTTTCTCCCATTCTGTAGGTTGCCTGTTCACTCTGATGATAGTTTCTTTTGCTGTGCAGAAACTCTTTAGTTTAATTAGATCCCATTTGTCTATTTTGGCTTTTGTTGTCATTGCTTTTGGTGTTTTAGTCATGAAGTCTTTGCCCATGCCTATGTCCTGAATGATATTGCCTAGGTTTTCTTCTAGGGTTCTTACGGTTTTAGGTCTTACGTTTAAGTATTTAATTCATCTTGAGTTAATTTTTGTATAAGGTGTAAGGAAGGGATCCAGTTTCAACTTTCTGCATATGGCTAGCCAATTTTCCCAACACCATTTATTAAATAGGGAATCCTTTCCCCATTGCTTGTTTTTGTCAGGTTTGTCAAAGATCAGATGGTTGTAGATGTGTAGTGTTATTTCTGAGGTTTCTGTTCTGTTCCATTGGTCTATATGTCTGTTTTGGTATCAGTACTAGGCTGTTTTTGTTACCGTAGCCTTGTAGTATAGTTTGAAGTCAGGTAGTGTGATGCCTCCAGCCTTGTTCTTTTTGCTTAGGATTATCTTGGCTATGCAGTCTCTTTTTTGGTTCCATATGCATTTAAAGTAGTTTTTTTTCCCAATTCTGTGAAGAAAGTCAATGGTAGCTTGATGGGGATGGCATTGAATCTATAAATTACTTTGGGCAGTATGGCCATTTTCACGATACTGATTCTTCCTATCCATGAGCATGAAATGTTTTTGCATTTGTTTGTGTCCTCTCTTATTTCCTTGAGCGGTGGTTTTTAGTTCTCCTTGAAGAGGTCTTTCACATCCCTTGTAAGTTGTATTCTTAGGTATTTTATTCTCTTTGTAGCAATTGTGAATGGGAGTTCGCTAATGATTTGGCTCTCTGTCTGTTATTGATGTATAGGAATACTTGCGATTTTTGCACATTGATTTTGTATCCTGAGACTTTGCTGAATTCGCTTATCAGCTTAAGGAGATTTTAGACTGAGATGATGGGGTTTTCTAAATATACAATCATATCATCTGCAAACAGAGACAATTTGATTTCCTCTTTTCCTAATTGAATACCCTTTGTTTCTCTTGCCTGATTGCCCTGGACAGAACTTCCAACACTATGTTGAATAGGAGTACTGAGAGAGGGCATCCTTGTCTTGTGCTGGTTTTTAAAGGGAACGCTTCTAGTTTTTGCCTATTCAGTACGATATTGGCTGTGCATTTGTCATAAATAGCTCTTATTATTTTGAGATACATTTCATCAATACCTAGTTTATTGAGAGTTTTTAGCATGAAGCACTGTTGAATTTTGTCGAAGGCCTTTTCTGCATGTATTGAGATAATCATGTGGTTTTTGCCATTGGTTCTGTTTATCAACTAACGGGCAAAATAAACAGCTAGCATCATAATGACAGGATCAGATTCACATATAACAATATTAACCTTAAATGTAAATGGGCTAAATGCCCCAGTTAAAATACATAGACTGGCAAGTTGGATAGAGTCAAGACCCATTGGTTCGCTGTATTCAGGAGACCCATCTCATGTGCAAAGACACACGTAGGCTCAAAATAAAGGGATGGAGGAATATTTACCAAGCAAATGGAAAGCAAAAAAAAGCAGGGGTTGCAATCCTAGTCTCTGATAAAATAGACTTTAAACCAACAAAGATCAAAAGAGACAAAGAAGGCATTACATAATGGTAAAGGGCTCAATGCAACAAGAAGAGCTAACTATCCTAAATATATATGCACCCAATACAGGAGCACCCAGATTCATAAAGCAAGTTCTTAGAGACCTACAAAGAGACTTTGACTCCCACACAATACTAGTGGGAGACTTTAACACCCCACTGTCAATATTAGACAGATCAGTGAGACGGAAAGTTGACAAGGATATCCAGGACTTAAACTCAGCTCTGCACCAAGTGAAACTAATAGACATCTACAGAACTCACTATGCCAAATCAATAGAATATACATTCTTCACAGCACACCGTCACACTTATTCTAAAATTGACCACATAATTGGAAGTAAAATACTCCTCAGCAAATGCAAAAGAACGGAAATTGTAACAAAACAGTCTCTCAGACCACAGTGCAATGAAATTAGAACTCAGGATTTAGAAACTCACCCAAAACTGCACAACTACATGGAAACTGAACAACCTGTCCTGAATGACTACTGGGTAAATAACAAAATGAAGGCACAAATAATGAAACCAATGAGAACAAAAACACAACATACCAGAATCTCTGGGACACATTTAAAGCAGTATGTAGAGGGAAATTTGTAGCACTAAATGCTCACAAGAGAAAGCAGGAATCATCCAAAATCGACACCCCCAACATCACAGTTAAAAGACATGGAGAAGAGGCCGGGCGCGGTGGCTCAAGCCTGTAATCCCAGCACTTTGGGAGGCCGAGACGGGCGGATCACGAGGTCAGGAGATCGAGACCATCCTGGCTAACACAGTGAAACCCCGTCTCTACTAAAAATACAAAAAAAAAACTAGCCGGGCGTGGTGGCGGCGCCTGTAGTCCCAGCTACTCGGGAGGCTGAGGCAGGAGAATGGCGGGAACCCGGGAGGCGGAGCTTGCAGTGAGCCGAGATCGCGCCACTGCACTCCAGCCTGGGCGACAGAGCGAGACTCCGCCTCAAAAAAAAAAAAAAAAAAAAAAAAAAAAGACATGGAGAAGCAAGAGCAAACAAATTCAAAAGCTGGCAGAAGACAAGAAATAAATAACTAAGATCAGAGCAGAACTGAAGGAGACAGAGTCATGAAAAACTCTTCAAAAAAATCAGTGAATCTGAGAGCGTTTTTTTTTTTTTTTTTGGGAGGTACCTTGAAGGGAATATGAAATCTTGGCCAGGAAACTGGAGGATTTGTGACTGCAGGTGGTGTTTTCATTATTTTTTCCTGCTCCAGGTAGAACTTCAGGGAGGGGATGATCTGGGAGGTAAATGGCTGAAATCCACTGGATTTGTGTTTGTGGCCTATAGCTCCTAATACCAGAAAGAAGGGCCTTTTCTGGGGTTAGAGTATTTCTTAAGAGGCCTGGGAAGAATGTGATTGCCTTGCGCTAACTGGCCTTATGAAGAGGACCTTAAACTGAATTGCCAAGTTATTAATCTCAGGATTCACAGACTTTGGAGGATATCAGGTATGACTCAGAAAGATTTATAGGAAGGAGCCGGAACCATATATATTTATGGCCTCTGATGTCCACAGTGACAACTTGAGAGTAATAAATAATAAGCAAAATGGAACTTGAGATAAAGCATAACACAAAGATGGGAGTGGGGGCAGGAGGGAATGGGATCTGGTCGGCCACTGGGTAAATCCAACTTGCTATGCTTTTAAGGAAGTTGTTTTCTGGTGTTTCAGGCAACATGTGAATTACTGAATTGAATTCTGTGGTAGTACTTTAAGAAGGCTCTATTTGATAAATTTAGGTTCATTTAGAGAATAATAGCCAGGATTGGGAAGAGATTCTATTCTGTGTGCCAGGATAGCTGGTTAAATTATTGTGGATTCAGAGAGGAAGACATGGGGGTTCACCATAGCTTGTCTTCAACTACTTGAAGGACTACATATGTGGAAGCACTAGTTTTTATTTGTTTTTGGTGAACACAGGGCATAAAACCAGAACTAATAAGTCAAATTACAAAGAGGTGATTTTCAACTCAATATAAGGAAGTAATTTGTAACTATTTAGAGCCATCTGGTGATGTAATATTTAAAAAATAGAATGTTCCTCATCCTTAATAACTTAGAAGGCTGAGATGCTAAATGAGAAATCATTTAACTTCATGAGATCCTTGTACAGCCTAAGAGTCTGTTTCTGAGTTAACATGTACTAGGGTAACTCAAACTTCATTTTAACAGTCACCTTCAATCTTTTTTTTTTTTGAGACAAAGTTTTGCTCTTGTTGCCCAGGCTGGAGTGCAGTGGCGCAATCTCAGCCCACTGCAACCTCTGCCTCCTGGGTTCAAGCGATTCTCCTGCCTCAACCTCCAGAGAAACTTGGATTACACCCTCAACCTTTTTTTCTTCCTCCTTGAATAACTCTTTTTACTTCTGTAAAATCTGGATTTCTGAGTTCCGGGGTACAGAGTTTATGGAATAGCATACGGAACGATTGCCATTCCAGAGTTATGGAAGAGCATCTGGAACCACTGGTTACAAACCATTGTTGTTATTGATAGGTAGAGGTTTAATGATCCATATATATATATACACACACATATGTATATTTATATATACACACACACACATATATATATTTTACCATAAAAAACAATGTTTTTCAAATGTAAATTGTGATAGAGGGTGTAGAAAATGTTACGATTACAGAGGGGTCCCCACATGCCTGTGATCATAATTGATACTTCTAGGAATAATCTTAGGAAATCTCATGGACCTGTGAAACTGACTGTCTAATTCCTTCTAGAGGTAATAGTTGCAGTTTAGTAGACTCAAATGGTAATTGTCATGCAGTTTTACTGAAGTTTGTGTTGCTTCTTTTTTGTGATTGGAAATCTTACAGAAGGAGGGGAAAAGATCACAATTTGTTAGGTTAGTTATGAAATTTTCTGTAGACCCTCAAATTATGAGTAATTTAACGAGAATTTTCAAACACTCAAATTCTATTATGTGACGTAATACACATTATGGTGATTAAAATCTAAATATATCCAGTCCTTACTTTGATCATTTCTATGGTTTGGATAGTAATAGTTGCATTTAGGGTAAAAATATGAGTGATGACGTAAGACTTCAGAACTTTTTTCAGAAGTTCTTTGTTCCTACAGTTATTTTTAGTTATATTTGCTTTACATGCTTATATATGTGTTTTGGGGGCTAACATCCTTTTAAGAATCATTTCTGTATAGTCAGAATACATATTAACTGTGGTGTTGATACCACAGAACAGTTATCTGGGCATGATGTTCATCTGCAAAGCTCAGAGAAACAAAAAATATTATTTTTATTAAAAAACCCTTAGTATTACATATGGATGTGCTAAGCTCATTTTGAGTTCTGCCACATGGTAAAGCAATACTGTTTTTTATTTGTATTTATGTGTTTATTGAGACAGGGTCTTGCTCTGTTGCCCAGGCTGGAGTGCAGCATGATGCAATCATGGCTCACTGCAATCTCTGCCTCCCAAACTCCAGCCATCCTCCCACCTCAGCCTCCTAAGTAGCTGGAACTGCAGGTGCATGCCACCACACCTGGCTAATTTTTGTATTTTTGGTAGAGACAGGGTTTCTCCATGTTGCTCAGGGTGGTCTCGAACTCCTGGGCTGAAGCAATCCATGCACCTGGTCCTTGCAAAATATTAGGATTACATATGTGAGCCACTGTGCCTAGTCCGATATTTTTAAACATTTTAATTTATCATTTACTTTTGCTTTTTTGTTTAAAATCTTAAATTTTTTTCAATATTGTTTTTTGTTTACTTACCTGACACCTGCAGCCTAATTTTTGCCATATCTCCCAAAATGTTCTGTGAGTGCAAATATAGGGGTGTGTTAATAGATGTTTGCTTTGTGGGGATTGCAAGGTTTTGGGGAAGCCAGGTTCAAAATATCTTTTACTAAAGGACCTCTTGGAGCCTTAATGCTATTTTCTATTTTTTCCAAATTTGTTTAATAATCTACCGGACAGCATCTCAGAGGATGGTGTCCTTTCGCTTACTTACTCTCTGGGAAATGCTTTGTTGGAAATCTGGAGTTCTGAGTGACTCCCATGTGTTTTCTGCCACAGAGGGAGAAAGGCTGATGTGATCCCTTAGTGGGCAGATGTTAGAGCTCTCTTTTGACAGATTTTTACAAAGTTGATCACAAATATACTTTTATAGTGAGTGGAAGTCCCAGGTTGGGTGCGAAACAGAGTTGTTTATAATTGTGTAAAGTTTCATGTTGTTGCCTTTAAAGCTTCCCTAGACTGTTTTCAATTAGGCAGTAAAATTGTTATAAAAGTACTTCTCTTGTCATAAAACCTCGTGATCAGTTTTGGAAGTTGAATGTTAGGTAACCCAGCCACATATTCACATATCCAAAATAAACACAAGACTGAGAAATAGTAAAGTTTTAACCTTTGTGTCTCTTCCTCACAACACCAGCCTTTTATGAGCTACCAAGCCATAGCTGTTATCTTTTTCATAGTTTAATGTTAAAATATCTTTTTAATGAAGCCCTTACTGATTGGGGAGAAAAGACATAACTATTGCGCTTTAGTTTTATGTGCTTGTTTATAAAATTGTGTATG
This sequence comes from Papio anubis, assembly GCF_008728515.1. Classification (NCBI taxonomy): domain Eukaryota; kingdom Metazoa; phylum Chordata; class Mammalia; order Primates; family Cercopithecidae; genus Papio; species Papio anubis. Next base: position 122,054 of record NW_022161899.1, read on the forward strand.
TTTACTCAGTATTCCCATAAGCATTGGAAAAGGAAGACAGGTCATTTTTTGTTGAGAATCTTATTTGAGAGAAAAAGAAATGATCAAAGAAAAGATTTGGAAAAAAATCTGCAAATTCAGGATAAATGTCTAAAAACATTTTTAAATGTGATTATAAAATTGACCAGTATAGCTTTTCAACATTTTGTTGTAAGAATCCCAAGAATTTAAGTTTATGATCTTAGTTTACCACCTACAATAGAGACAAATACATGAAGTTAGGAATAATGCCATTTTCAGTTTTAAAATCCATTACAGTGTCTTCATTCTTTTTTTGCCACAGTGTGTTGTCATTATTCAAATGAGTAATTAGAGTAAGTCAGCTTGTGACCTACCCAAATAAATCTTCTGATTCCTAATAAAGTGTTTTTCATCATACCAAATGCCAGCTATATCAGAGGGGATTAAAAGTACTGAGTACTCCATTGATTATCAAATGCTAAGCATGGACTTAATTTCTCTTTAAAGCAGCAAAAAGTTGCTCTGCCAATAGTGACCTGAAGCCTTCATGAAGTAGGTGGGATCTCAGCTAGGCAGTGAAATGTGAGTGGGGTTTGGTCAGCTGGTGGAAGTTGGAGGAAAATTATTTACATAGGTGAAAAGTAAACACATTCGGATATCTAGGAAAAAGAATGAGGTATTCAGAGTATACCAGACCAGTCTGAGCTATAACACAAGAAGGGCAAGATTCATGTAGAAGAGTTGTAGGAAATAGTGCTGCTGTAATATCTTGTACTTATACAGTTCTTATACAGGTTCCATCCACTATTATGGAGGGAATGGTAGTTGAGTTAAATAGTGAAACCCTGGAGCACACAGCCTTTAGGGGAGCTACTAACCTATTTGTATGGTCAGGAAAGACACCTATTTTTCCCTGCTGTCCTCAGCTTCCAGTTATTCTCCTACAGAGTCCCCTAGTCTGTGATCACGTTCAGACGAGAGATTTGTTTTTGTTTTTTCCAGGGTAGGAGGAAGTGGTCACCACTTATACTAAGCAGTCTAGTCTTCTGTTTATAAATGACCAAGGATGGGGAGCCAAATTCTAGAACCTTGACTAATCCTGAGATTCTCCAAGAGAATCCAAGAGAATCTCGAGATTACACAAGATAGTAAAGTGGTCTCATGTTAGTTGTTTCTACAGCTCTCATCAGAAGCAGACACAGATACTTTTTGTAGGAAAAGCATCTCTAGTTTAAGCCTGTAGGATTCCCAAAGATTAAAAGCAGGCAAGTATGAATTCAGCCAATCATAGCAGTCAAGTAGTCAACCCAATATATTTGAGAATTGCCAGAAATCATGAATAGATATGTTTCCCAAAGACTATAGGTTTTGGAATCATCAGATACAGAACATAGACTTCAGATATTAGAATTGTGAGAAAATAGTTCCATGTGAAATCTAACACAAAGAAAAAAAGAATCATAAAATTGAGCAAGCAGTAAGACCACCAGGAATGATGAGGAAGACCTGAAAAGAAAATGGATGAAATAGAACTTACAGAAATGAAAATATATAGCTGGGTATAGTGGCTCACACTTGTCATCCCTGCGCTTTGGGGGACTGAAGCAAGAGGATGGCTTGAGTCCAGGAGTTTGAGACCAACCTGGGGAACATGGTGAGAACTCGTTTCTATAAAAGATAACTCCCACCCCCCACACCCCCCAAAAATATTAATTGGGTATGGGGCACGTGCCTGTAGTCCCAGTTACTGAGGTGGGAGGTGAGGAGGCTGAGGTAGGAGGATCGTTGGAGCCCAGGAGACCAAGGCTGCACTGAGGCATGTTCGTGCCACTGTAGTCCAGCCTGGGTGACAGAGTGAGACTCTGTCTCAAAATAAAATAAATACAAAATGTAATTGTTGAAATAAGAAACTCAGTAGATGGATTAGACATCAGAAAAGAGAATTGATTAGACAATTATCTCCAAAAAATAAGTCAGAATGTTACACAGAGAGACATGAGGATGGATGATAGTGCAGAAGTTGGTGAAGTGGAGGCAGGGAGAGAGACAGCAGAATGAGGTCTAAAATATGTCATAGTGGAATCCTAGGAGGAGATATTAAAATTATATTAGAAAGTGGCAGAAATAGAAGTTCTAAAGGTTATAGAAGCAAGTCCACATAAATCAGTCACAACAAATGTAAATGGACTAAAGTTACCAGTTAGAAAGATTGAATTAGAAAAACAAAATCCAGCTGTTTTAATCCATCATATTTAAAATATGAGGATACAAAAAGATTGAAAGTTTTTATAAAGGAGAGAGAGTGATGATGATATGCCAGTATACATTAACCAAAAACAAGTGATGTAGTTTTAGTATCAAACAAAATAGGATTTTGGAACAGAAAGCATTAGTAACAATGATGCTTTGATAAAACCATCTGTTAATTAGATGATAAAAGATGATAAAAGTCTGTTAATTAGGAGGATGTAGCAATTTTTGTACTTCATGTACCTATCAAAATGGCCTCAAAATACAGAGGAAAAACTGATAAAACCGCAGGGAGAAATTGACAAGTTTGTTATCATATTTAGAGATTTCAACATACCCTGCTTACCATAAATAAGTTAAACAGAATGTCCATATGTGGATTCGAATAACTATTCAATGGGCATGGTATAACGGACAAATATAGACCTCTGTACCCAATAATTAGATATTATATATTATTCTCAAGCATATATGGACTATGGGAGAAAAATTAATTATATAGTAATCCATAAAGCAAGTCAGAAGATTTAAAAACAATTGGTAGCACATACCATATAATTTATAATTTAAATATGAAGCAATTAGGGTTAGAAGGCAATACTGAAGAGATTAACAAAAATCTACATGAATTTGGAAATTAAACACCCTTGTAAATCATGGTTTAAAAAATCAAATTAAATTTTTAAATGCTTGGAACTGAAGCATAATTAAAATACTAAATTTTTATCTATTCCTCTCTCTCCCCCTCTTCCTATCTGGAACATTCACGAAGCTAATCTTTTTCAATGAACACCTCAAATACTGAAAAGTAGAAAAAGGACAGATGTCATTCTCGGATCTTAGTTAAATCTATGTTAATAACAAAACCAGAAAACAAATACTTGTGGAATTTTATTTTATTTTATTTTTTTTTTTTTTTTTGAGACGGAGTCTCACTGTGTCTCCCAGGCTAGAGTGCAGTGGCGCGATCTCGGCTCACTGCAAGCTCCGCCCCCCGGGTTCACGCCATTCTCCCGCCTCAGCCTCCCAAGTAGCTGGGACTAAAGGCGCCCGCTACCGCGCCCGGCTAGTTTTTTTTTGTATTTTTAGTAGAGACGGGGTTTCACCATGTTAGCCAGGATAGTCTCGATCTCCTGACCTTGTGATCCACCCGCCTCGGCCTCCCAAAGTGCTGGGATTACAGGCTTGAGCCACCGCACCCGGCCACTTGTGGAATTTTAAAACTCATGCAAACAGCCCTTAGCTCAAATAGGGATTTGAAATTAAAACAGCAGAATACCTAGAGAATAGCAGTAATGCAATTATTACTTACTAGAGACTAAAGGAGAGCTCCGAGGAACATTCATTGCCTTAAAATCCTTATGTCATTAAGAATGAAAATGAATAAAGCCTCTTAACTCATTGTCAGAAAGGACAATCAAAAAACCTGAAGGAAAGAAGGGGGAGATTATTAAAGATATACATGCAGAAATCAGTGAGTTAGAAAAATAGAAAGGGCTAAATCCCCATTACAGTAAAGCCTCTGCAGAAGCATTCCTTTAACTTGGGCTTTGCGTACCTTGCTACTGATGATGGAGACTGGGAAAGGCCAACATTCTTATTTTCTCCTTGTATTTTGTGTGATGGGCAGTAGGGTTGGGAAGTGACTGCTTCACAATCATTTCGGAGTTTCAGTGCATTTGTACTTTTTATGCACAGTTTGTCTCTGAATCTTTTATTTTTGTCCTTTTTGTGAAAATACAGACTAAAAAAACACTTTTTCATTGATGTTAAGAAAAACGTGTTATTACACATTTTATATCTTAGTTTTTTAGGCACATTATGGCAGGGCTTTACTATTTTAAAGAACTCTTAGAAGTTGAAAAGGACTACCCTGTAGAAAAATGGGAAAACTGCTTACGTAAATGTAATGTCATTTTTTTTAAAAAAAAAAAAAAAAAGGGAAAAGGGGCCAGGTGCAGTGGCTCACACCTGTCATCCCAGCACTTTGGGAGGCCGAGGCGGGTAGATCATGAGGTCAGGAGATCGAGATTACCCTGGCCAACATGGTGAAGCCCTGTCTCTACTGAAAATACAAAAATTAGCTGGGTGTGGTGGTGGGCGTCTGTAGTCCCAGCTACTCAGGAGGCTGAGGCAGAATTGTTTGAACCCCGGGAGGCAGCGGCTGCAGTGAGCCAAGATTGCACCACTGTACTCCAGCCTGGTGACAGAGAGAGACTTTGCCTCAAAAAAAAAAAAAAAAAAAGGGAAAAAGGATATTAAGTCTGTTTACAGAAACATAAATAAATGGCTCATGAACATAATAATGGAGACAAGCTCAGTCTCACTCAATAATATAAATACAAATGAAAACTATACTAGGAGTCCATCTTTCATTTAGAATATTGTCAAAAATCACAAAGGTTTGAAGTACTGTGTTGGTACCTCAAACCTTACAGACCAGTGTCTGTAAGCATGCAACTCTTTGTGAGGGAAAGCAGGGGGCAGTGGCTAATAACAATTGGCTATGCACGAATATTCTTCTATAATCTTACAGAAGAACATACAAGAATAGTGGTTAACTTGTGTGGAGGAAGGAGAATGAATGAGAGGAAACTGGGTGGTTTGAGGACAAGAGTAGAAGGGAGAGTTTTCACTTAGGATGTAGACATTTTTGAGTGTTGTACTGTGTGAATTTATTACGCAAAAAATTTTGGGACATAATATAGTAGATACATGCGTACCGCTACAGGGAATGCTGATGGTATATTAATTGGAAGTTAAGGTACAGGTTGGTTGTACTTACAGTGACAAAATTAACCCTCGATTTAGCTCCTTAAAAAGATTGTATATTTTTAGGGCCAGGCGCAGTGGCTCATGCCTGCAATCCCAGCACTTTGGGAGGCCGAGGCAGGTGGATCACCTGAGGTCAGGAAGGAGTTTCAGACCAGCCTGACCAACGTGGCGAAACCCCATCTCTACTAAAAAGTGAAACTCCATCTCAAAAAAAAAAAAAAAAAAAAATTGTATATTTTTACCAAAAGAGAACTCCTTTAGTAATGGCTTGGTGCCAATTATGGGCATTCTTTAGATTTCTTTTCTTTGTTTTTTTTTTTTTTGAGCCGGAGTCTCGCTCCGTCGCCCAGGCTGGAGTGCAGCGGTGCGATCTCGGCGCACTGCAAGCTCCGCCTTCCGGGTTCCCGCCATTCTCCCGCCTCCGCCTCCAGAGTAGCTGGGACTACAGGCGCCCGACACCGCGCCCGGCTGTTTTTGTATTTTTAGTAGAGACGGAGTTTCACCGTGTTAGCCACGATGGTCTCGATCTCCTCACCTCGCGATCCGCCTGCCTCGGCCTCCCAAAGAGTTGCGATTACAGGCGTGAGCCACCGCGCCCCAGCCATTCTTTAGATTTCTAACTTAAAATGTCATTCCTATGTGTAGTCATGGAAACTTAATATCTTCTTATCTGAAAGTAATATTTTGTAGTTTTAATAGAATTTATGAGGGAGTTTGGTTTTATTAACATCCAGATAGCGTCCTTTAACTTGATTCCTCAATATGGAGATAGACTCTAGAACCAGAAAGCTTTGTAGTTGTCCAGTGGTAGGAAGACTTATAAAAATGAACTGTGAGATTTGTTGATTTTTATTGGGGTACAATTTTGGTTTTGTTATTCTTATAAAAATGTAGAGAATAATTGAGAAATAAGACTATTAAGTTAAAATTGTTTTTCAAATGGAAATATTCAGTTTCCTGTGTACTTTTAGGCACAGTGGTAATGCATTCATACATTGTAATAATTTTCACCTAATTTTGATTTAACATGTGTCTCTTTCAGAATCCATATAATCTTAGGAAGAGCCCAACAATCCTGTTATTCCATTGTACAGATACATGAGAAAAATAGTATGTTTAATACAATGTGTTTATTGACATTTAGGACGTTTCATATAAGGTACTTGATATGGTTTGGCTGTGGAATCTCAACTTGAATTGTATCTCCCAGAACTCCCACATGTTGTGGGAGGGACCCAGGAGGAGGTAATTGAATCACGGGGCCGGTCTTTCCCATGCTATTTTCGTGGTAGTGAGTAAGTCTCACGAGACCTGATGGGTTAATCACGGGTTTCCGCTTTTGCTTCTTCCTCATTTTTCTCTTACTGCCACTGTGTAAGAAGTGCCTTTCGCCTCCTGCCATGATTCTGAGGTCTCCCCAGCCATGTGGAACTATAAGTCCAATTAAACCTCTTTTTCTTCCCAGTCTCGGGTATGTCTTTTATCAGCAGCATGAAAACGAACTAATACCGTATTGATATTTACCCTGTTTTAGTTTTCTGTTTTTGCTTTAGTTTCTTAAAAAAGTAGTTACCGTAGTGAAAAATTTTAACTTGTGCTGCATACAAAATATTTTAACGAATCTTTAACAGTGCTTCAGTCAAAATCTTGGTATCCTGTAAACTTAACCTAGGTATCTCCAAGTCAGAATCAATATATATATATTTTTAAGTGCCTTAATGAATGACCCACTCTACTTACTCGAAATCAATGGTCTTAGGTTAGGAATTGAGTTAAAGGCAACTCTTTATAGATGGAGTTCTTGTTGTAACTGGGTAAATGCAATCAGAATCGTGACTCGCTGTTTCTGAAACATCTTCAGACTATACTTTATACTTTTGACAGTCTTACATATTTATCTATTCAAGTAAGAATAGTTTAATTTCAGTGTATACTTGAGTATTGAATTGTAAATTTTTTAAAGTTAAATCAAAAATGTCTTTCATAAATGTAGTGATCTTTAAGTTTTTCTTTTATTTATTTATTTTTTTTTTTTGAGACGGAGTCTCGCTCTGTCGCCCAGGCTGGAGTGCAGTGGCGCGATCTCGGCTCACTGCAAGCTCCACCTCCTGGGTTCACGCCATTCTCCCTCCTCCGCCTCCAAGTAGCTGGGACTACAGGTGCCCGCCACCACGCCCGGCTAGTTTTTTTGTATTTTTAGTAGAGACGGGGTTTCACCATGTTAGCCAGGATGGTCTCGATCTCCTGACCTCGTGATCCACCCGCCTCGGCCTCCCGAAGTGCTGGGATTACAGGCTTGAGCCACCGCGCCCGGCCAAATTTTTCTTATACCTTACTCACAGTGCATGTTTTGAGTTTTTGTCTCTAACAGTGAGATTTAAAAAAAAACTAGACTTGAAATAATTTCATAAATAACAAGACAAGAAATAATTTTATAAAGCCTTTTAAAATCATGTAGAACATATTTTTATATGCCATATTATACTTTGCACTAAAATTGTTTCTCTGTCTCCTTGTTTTACAAGGTTTTCTTTTACTAAGTAAATGAACCCATCACGTTTTCTACATTATTTGGTGGGGGATCAAGGCAAAAAGGAGGTGGGGGCGCTTTTGGCAGGGTGAGGAGAAGTAGGACATGTATATAGAATTTTTAAAAAAGGTTCCAGGTAAATCTCTAATTAGAATGATTTTGTCCCCTGTACTTCCATTTCATTTATTCCCAGAGCCGTTGCATGGACATTAACAGAAAACAAATAAGTAATCACTCTGCTAAGCTTTTCTATATTGACCTCAATGCACAAATGTTTCATTTGTTATCTTCCATTTGATGCAAGAACTGTGCTTGCAAATAAAATGTCAATGAGCTTGTTAAGCAAACAGAAAACGGAACTTACCTGTAATTAGAAGTTAACAAGAAGCTTTTGAAAATATATTAGTTGACAAGGAAGTTAAGAAAAAGAGGATAATAATAAAATATATCAAAACAAAGGTAAATTAAAAATGGAGGAATTTTCTAAATTAAACTCAAGGCTGCCGGATTAGAAAGACAATATAAATGTAATACAATCTCTTTTCCATTAATGTTGAAAACTTGTCCTATACTGACCTGTAAATTTGCCCCACTGATGAAATGGAATCTGAAAATCGGGATACAGATACTCTGGGAAGAACTGCTCCAGATCAGCTCAAAAAAGATACATACTATTGGCCGGGCGCGGTGGCTCAAGCCTGTAATCCCAGCACTTTGGGAGGCCGAGACGGGCGGATCACGAGGTCAGGAGATCGAGACCATGCTGGCTAACACAGTGAAACCCCGTCTCTACTAAAAAATACAAAAAATTAGCCGGGCGAGGTGGCGGGCGCCTGTAGTCCCAGCTACTCGGGAGGCTGAGGCAGGAGAATGGCGTGAACCCAGGAGGCGGAGCTTGCAGTGAGCTGAGATCCGGCCACTGCACTCCAGCCTGGGTGACAGAATGAGACTCCGTCTAAAAAAAAAAAAAAAAAAAAAAAAAAAAGATACATACTATTAACGGGGGAAATATTGTGAACTGCAGTCTTTAATAGATAACATTGATCAAAAACATTCCTGTGGGTAAATTACATAAAATACGTTTCTCACCAACAAAAGCCTCTATAAATTTTAGACTAATCTGATGACAATTTAGCTTATTTTTTAAAATGTGTAATGATATCAAGAAATGCCACCATAAAGGCCTGAATACAGTCTCTGAGCTTAAGATCTTCCCCATCTTCACCTCTGTTTCACATTTGGTTGTACATATATTTGAGAGTGCTTCACTCATTTGTTTTGGGAGTAGTCTATAAGCTTGGACGTTTCTTGATGGCAAGAATCAAACCTTTTACAGCTTCTAGCATGCCTCTGTGCACCCCACAGATCCTCAATAAATAATGTTACCCTACTTTGTCATAAAATATAGGACATACTTAGCTGTACAGCACAGTGTGATTTGATCACACCCAACCTATGAGTGGATAATAACAGCACTGAATCTGTTTAAAAACAACATTTTCTATTCCCTTTTCATCTGCATGGTATATTCGTTTGGTTTCTAGTAATGTTGGCTCTATCCGTATGTTTTTAGATAGTAGTACAAACTATGTTGTGCCTAAGTAAAATTATACCAAAAATTTTTATGGGGAAAAGCTAATGCGGTGCTCTTAATTTTAAGATTTTAGACATTTGAAAATATAAATTTTCAAATGAGATACTGGACAGTGAGAGTTTTATTTTGGAGGCTGCAGGAAATTGAAGTATCGGGGTAAGATTGATAGGCTCCTTTGGCTACTTGTGTATGGGGTTAGGGAGAATACACAAGTTTAGAAAATCTAATAAATTCTCTCAGTGCTTAGTTTTGTGACTTTACAAACCTGGAATTATTTTTTCCTAGCTCTCAGTGGAGAAATGTAAGCTGTGAGTTTAACATCATGTTTACTGTGCTTTGGCCAGGATTTTGCAAGCGTTTGTGGAAAAAATTATATTGGTTTCCTTATCCTGTTTGTCACATATATATATCAATATGCTTCCTTGTATTTTGCTATAGTAAACTGTATCTTGCATATAGAGACATAAGTCAGAGTGAATTAAAATAAATCTTTACTCTGAGGTGGAAACGTTGTCTAATGGACCATATGTTTAAGCTTTGTTAATAAATCACACTAGAGCCCAGCGCAGCAGTGTGCGCCTGTAATCCCAGCCACCTGGAGGGCTGAGGCAGGAGGATGGCTTGAACCTAGGAGTTCAAAACCAGCCTGGACAACATAAAGAGACCCCATCTCAGTCAATCAAGCAACCAATCAATTCCACTAAAAAGAGCAAGATCTTAAAACTGTTCTAACAAATGTCTGGGTGTCTAAAGCAATGAAAATAGTTTATGACAGAGTTACAGCAGTCATCAGAGAAAAACCCTGGACAAATTACAAATGTGTACCAGTTGTGAATTGCTATGACTGCAATTGAAAACCAAAGTTATTTTTGTACAGTCTTCTTGGGTGTATTTGTGTTTAGTAATAACTTGTTTGCAAATTTAAAGGACTCTGGCTATGATTTCTTAGAGACTTTGAACTTGAGGAGCTCACCGTTTAATAGAAGAGAGAACTAGAAACCAAGATTAAATGTAGAGAGTGAGGTTCTGCAGTACAGGGTGTATGCAGGGTGCAGAAGCACTATGGCATCGTGTTCTGGCCTCATCTTCTACTGCTCTAGACTTCCTGAAGTGCCATGTCCTGAACCTATCTTTTTTTCCCACTATCTGAACCTCTCTCTGTAGGTGCCATTCTCTTTCCTTGCAAGCCTTTTCCACACCTTATGTGCCTGGTAAGTTCTATTTCCAAAATCTTCTTGAAGCCTGCCTCTACCTCATCCAAATAATTGTTTTGTCTACTTCTCTGTTATTTCCGTATAAATAATTACATTCAGGCCGGGCGCGGTGGCTCAAGCCTGTAATCCCAGCACTTTGGGAGGCCAAGACGGGCAGATCACGAGGTCAGGAGATGGAGACCATCCTGGCTAACACGGTGAAACCCCGTCTTTACTAAAAAAATACAAAAAACTAGCCGGGCGTGGTGGCGGGCGCCTGTAGGCCCAGCTACTCCGGAGGCTGAGGCAGGAGAATAGCGTAAACCTGGGAGGTGGAGCTTGCAGTGAGCTGAGATCCGGCCACTGCACTCCAGCCTGGGCGACAGAGTGAGACTCCGTCTCAAAAACAAAAACAACAACAACAAAAAAGAAGTACTAAACCCTTGTTCCCAGGGAAAATAGGCACATATATACATATCTCACATAGGTTATAATCTTAATTCCTAAAAACAACTCATCCTGGTAGATTGAATTTTCTTTATTTACAGAAGAATAAAGGAAGTACAGAAGCGTTAAGTGATTTGCTTGAGGCTGCTTCACTAACAGGTGCCAGAGTTAAGATTCAGACTTCGTCCAATTGGTCCCAGAGCCAGAGCTTCTTGCACTACCCTGCACTGCCCTCTGCTGTCTCTATCCTTGGGTCATATTTGTATGAGAGCTGAAACAAGAAGGCTCAGGGTCACCTTAGTTGACCTTAGCTTGGGACGTGTGCAAGGAGTGACAAATTTTTCACTACTATGTGTATATTCATGAATCATCTGGAAAGCTCCACAAGTATTAATTTGGAGATTACAAATACATTTTAGTAAGTAAGCAAATTTGCAAATATAGGATTCACAAATAATGAGCATCAACTGTATTTGTAAGTGACTGCTAGGGTCTGGTTCATGATAACCCTTTCCCCCAACAATGTGGAATGTTTCTTTAGCTTCTTTGATAGTTCATTCATTTATTCATTCATATTTTTATTAAACACTTACATTAAGCCAGATTCTGCTGTAAACTGCGGTGAACAAGCTAGGGATTAAGCTCCTGCCCTGTGGATTTGATATTACAGTAAGAAAGACAGAGCTAAGTCTGGAGCTCGGGGGAAGTAGACAGTCACTTGACCAAGGTGAAATCTGGTGTGCCCCTTCCTACTTCACATCCCCAGACATACTTCCAGAACGTTTCTGTTCTGTTCTTGGGTATAAACTCTTCCTTTTGAGACTCTTTCCACTGACGCATGTCAACCTCTACTTGTCTTTTGTATATTTTGAGGCCACTTGCCCATGTTACTGGCAGGGTATTGCAGAAGAATCATGCCGACTTGCTCTTTGAATTCTGGTTCTGCTACCTACCAACTGGATTGCTTTGGTCCAGCTCTTGGACTTCTGAGCCTATTTCCTAATTTCAGAAGTGGTGATATGATGTGTTAGACCCTGATGGGTTGCAATGAAGAGGCACACACACATCATCTTTGGTAATGAGGGCTGAATGTAAACTTGGATGGGAAGTCATCTAAGTAGCCATATTGTTTCTTGGCCCTAGTACTTTCAAAACGTCACAGAACATTAATTTAGCAGTATATAGGGTAGGACTTGAGGTCTGAAGACCTGCCCTCTTTTCCTTTGTTCACCCAACATTTCTATTTTCCAAGAGAAGAGTATCTGATTGGATTAGCCTGTCACCTCCTAAAAACGGAAGGCCCCTATTGGAGAGAATTTTGAGCCATGCCATGTTCTTGATGATTGATCTCCCTTAAATTCAACCTCTATGTTGTCCTTAGCTGAAACACTGAGCCTTGGTCCAGTTACTTGTGGCCAAACAAGTAAGGTTGGTTTTATGTATTATTGGTCACATGGATATGCTACAGATATGCTTTTTGTGTACGCTACAGTTGCACAATAGTTGTATGACTATAGCATATTCAGAAAGAACCATTAGGAGACAGTTTCTTTAGCAGACAATTGAGAGTATAACAAACTCTAGCGGTCCTAGAGTTTCATGGCCTTCTGTCCAAATACTTATCTAATATGATCATAGATAATTGTTAATAAAGCATCTAACAAGGTGATTGACACATGTCAAATATTCAATACATTTCCCTTTTGGTATTGTAGTTAATACTATAGTGTGGTTATTACTTGTTAATATGGCTGTTTTTCCATACTAGACCATGAGCTCTATGAGGGCAGTTTCTACAGTTTCATCTTTCTATCCTAGACACTTAGTTCAGTGCCTGATACATAGTAATAGAGGCACAAACATTTCAAGAGTTAAGGAATTCTCAAGTCTTACTGAAAGAATGGGAGGATATAAAGGTTTCTCAGAGAAGGTGTTATTTAAGCTGATTGTTTAAGGATGAGTAGGAATTCTTTCTAGGTGAATAAAACCTTGAGACATCATTCCCAGCAGAGACCAGCAGGTGCAAAGACACAGAGATATAGATAGGGTGAAGTTTACCAAACACTCCTAGATTAAAAAATACCAAAAAGAAAACAATCAAAATCAAAAATTAAAATTAAAAATCACCTACAGAAAAAACTATGAATGGGCTTGGCCAGAGAGCATGTCACAGTTGATTTAACTATGGCCGTAGATACTCAGTAACAGATGGAAGTTTTAGAGAAGAGCATAACATTCTCAGGTTGTTGGCAGAGTATCTAGAACAATTTAGAAATACAGGTATTGAGTTCTGGGAAAGATGACACTGTAGGGAATCATTTCCTTCTCTGTGTAGGAGGCATGTATGTTCAAGGTCACACACTGTTCAAGGTCGCACATTGCTCAAAGAGACCATGAGCAATCAAGGGAGACAGATGGGCGAGTACCTGGTTATCATGTGACAAGTGAGGTAATACAGATATGAAGAAAATGCTATCTGAAAATGAAGAAGGAATAATTAGTAATATATGGAGTGCTAGGGAAAGGTTTCTCAAATGAAGCTGGCTGGGCATGATGGCTCACACTTGTAATACCAGCACTTTGGGAGGCAGAGGTGGGAGGATCCAGCAGGATCTAGGAGTTCACGACCAACTTGGTTGACTGAGCAAGACCCTGCCTGTCTCTATATCGAAAAAAATTTTTTTTTTTTTTTTTTTTTTTTTTGAGACGGAGTCTCACTGTGTCTCCCAGGCTGGAGTGCAGTGGCGCGATCTCGGCTCACTGCAAGCTCCGCCCCCCGGGTTCACGCCATTCTCCCGCCTCAGCCTCCCAAGTAGCTGGGACTACAGGCGCCTGCTACCGCGCCCGGCTAGTTTTTTGTATTTTTAGTAGAGACGGGGTTTCACCATGTTAGCCAGGATAGTCTCGATCTCCTGACCTTGTGATCCACCCGCCTCGGCCTCCCAAAGTGCTGGGATTACAGGCTTGAGCCACCGCGCCCGGCCCGAAAAAAAATTTTTAAATGAAGTGATATTTGAACACTCTGGAACACTATGCAAATATAGGACAGACTGAAAGAATATATCCAGCTTAGTTTGAATTAACATTTTTAGAAATTTTACATTGCAAAAATTGTACATATTCACTGTTGTGAAATTAGAATTGATAAACAAGGAGGGGGGATCTACAAAGCACTCCGTAGGTCCAACATACTGAGACAATGCTTAATGCTTTGATGGATTTATTTTATACTTTCTACGCATATGCATGTATTGTATACATACATATGCATTGTTAAATAGAAATTGTTATGCTGGGTGTTCTGTTTATCCATTTATTTTATGAAATACATCCTCAAAGAGTACATTTGCTTTGCTCAGGGGAGTCTTTTGCTACATTCTGCTGTACATAATGAAAACTAAAAAAGGAGTTAACTTTCCAGCCTTGTGATCTTGTGCTGATTTAAATAGAGGCTTCATCAAAGGCACATTCAGAAATGAACTTGGTGTGTGGGTGGTTATCCTTGGCATTATTGTTTGTGATAGTATGATGAGGATGGCTTCAGTGTCTGCCAACAGGGAACAGGTTAAATAAACTGTGGTACATCCAAACAATGGAATACTGTGTAGTTGTAAAGAAGAATGAGAAAGACCTATGTACTCAGGTAGAAGAACTCAGATATATTGTGTGGTTTTTAAAAAGGAACAAAGAATGGTATGGTGTATATGGTATGCTGCTTTTTGTGTTGAGAGATAAGAGCAGAATAAGAATATACATCTGTATTTGCGAATGTAAATTCTGAAATGACACATGAGAAACCGATTTAAAGTGTTTGGCTGTGGAGGGAGAATAGGATATGAATGGGATTTTGCCACATACTTTTGTAGTTATATTTTTAAATTTTTCGACCTATGTGTTTGTATGCATTACCCCTTTAAGAATAAGTGAATGAAGGAATGAAGTGAGATTATGGAAAAAGGATCTAAGGGGCTGCCCATCTTTTTAGTACCCAGTGAATATTAAAACATAGCAATAGCAGCAAAAATTGGAAGAGTAACCCCAGGAAGGTGGGGAGTCAGCCTTTCCTTTGTCTTTGCCTCAATTTCATATATATTAAAAAACACTGAGAACAATAAAACAATTTAAAACAAAAATGTTTCCAGACATTTTAAAATAAAAGGAAGATGGGGCAGCTTCGTGTAGTGTACATTCCAAAAATTGACTGAATGACCTCAAGAGGCAGGGATTCTACCTCTTGAGCCTACATGGGATACATACATGAGAAAAAGTAAGAAAAGAAAATTTAAATATAAATAAATAAAAATAACACTTCTTCTTGATTATAAAGGAAATCACGTTCTGTAATAATTTGGATGACAAAATATAAAGAAACATTAATTTTGTCAGTCAAAACATTCTGGTTTGTTGCTTTTTATACTTTATGCATATAAACATTGTAAAAAGTAGAATGATAATATATAATCTTTTGTCACTTACTATATTTTGGGCATGCTTCTATGGCAATAAATATATCCTGGTATCATCATTTTTAATGGCTGGATGTATATTAAGTTAATCATTGCACCTCAGAGGTGAATTTCCTCATATGTACATTTTAATGGACTCGAGCAAGCATTTTACGACTGAATTCATAGAAGTAGAATTTCTGGAGGAAAATAATATAAAACAGTTTTAGGGATTTTAATAGAAATTTTCAAATTATCGTGCAGGAAATTTGGTTCAGTTTATACTCCCACCAACAGAGACAGAGCTCTAACTTCCCCCTTCCATTTGCCATCTTTCCTGGTCTTTAAGCAGAAAATCTCATTGTTTTCATTACATTTCTTTGATTTCTAGTGCTTTTGAATCTTTTATATGCTTACTGGCTGTTTTTATTCTTGTGGAAAGTGTCTGTTTCTCCATTGCCCATTTTCTGTTGGAAACCATTTGTTTTCTTCTGAGTAATTTTATGAAATTAAAAAATAATTTTATCTTTTAAAATCATATTTCTGAGTAATTTTAAAGTTTTCTTTATGGACTGGGGATATCAACCTTTTTTCTGTCACCGAGGTTACAAAAACTTTCTCCTACTAAGTAATTTGTTGTTTAGCTTTATTTTTTCTTTCCTCTTTTAGCTACCCAGGCTCCAAAATCACACTTTATTTATTTATTTATTTATTTAGTTAGTTAGTTAGTTAGTTAGTTAGTTAGTTAGTTTTGAGACAGAGTATGGTTCTGTTGCCCAGGCTGGAGTGCAGTGGCATGATCTCGGCTCACTGCAACCTCTGCCTCATAGGTTCAAGTGATTCTCCTGCCTTAGTCTCCTGAGTAGCTGGGATTACAGGCACCCGCCACCACACCTGGCTAATTTTTGTATTTGTAGTAGAGGCGGTGTTTCACCATGTTGGCCAGTCTGGTCTCAAACTCCTGAACTCAGGTAATCAGCCTGCCTCAGCTTCCTGAAGTGCTGGGATTACAGACATGAGCCACTGTGCCTGGCCACATTTCACTTAATTTTTTTTTTTTTTAAGAGGAGTTTCACTCTTGTTGCCCAGGCTGGACTGCAGTGGTGTGATCTCAGCTCACTGAAACCTCCCCCTTCCAGGTTCAAGTGATTCTCCTGCCTTAGCCTCCTGAGTAGCTAGGATTATAGGCATGCACCACCACGCCCAGCTAATTTTGTATTTGTATTAGAGATGGGGTTTCTCCATGTTGGTCAGGCTGGTCTCTCGAACCTCCGACCTCAGGTGATCCACCCACCTCGGCCTCCCAAAGTGCTGGGATTACAGGTGTGAGCCACCACGCCCTGCCATTTCACTTAATTCTTATCCTGCTGAATGAAAGTGTTTTAACTTAGTGATTTTAGTGTAAACAGGAGCAGGACAGAATGTAATTATCTAGGTCTCGCTCTGTCACCCAGGCTAGAGTGCAGTGGCATGATCGTAGCTACAGCAGCCTCGAACTCCTGGGCTCAAGCGATTTTCCCACCTCAGACTCCCGAGTAGCTAGGACTACAGGCGTGTGCCACCAGGCTTAGCTAATTTTTAATTTTTTTCGTAGAGATGCGAATTCGCTATGTTGCCCAGGCCAGTCTTGAACTCCTGACTCCAAGTAATCCTCCCACTTTAGCTTGCCAAAGTGCTGGGATTACAGGTATGAACTACTGCTTCTGGCTGAGAGTTTACTTTTGTTTGCTAGTGGTGTTTTTGGTATCTTTTCATATTTGAGGCTTTAGTGCTAGTTCTGAAGTATTACACTCACCATCTGAAGTTTACAGGACTTCTGTTTTAATATTAACAACTTTAGTTCTGCATCTTTGCAAGTATACACAATATGCCTACCAGGACTCTGCTTTGTATCAGTCAAAAGCAAGAAGTAATAAAGTAAAACTTTGCCTGGCTAGAGGCTTTGAAAGAATGGAATATTCTGGTTTAATTCTATTAACTTGGAAGTATGAAGGTGAAAAAAATTCAAAACTTTAATTTCCTGTTGAATGCAATTTGAAAATACAGCCAGTGATCCACTTTTCTTCTCTAGTAAGTTTGGACATTCAGATCTACTTGGTCTTTTATTATAGAACTCCTAGTGTGCCTTAGACTTATACTGTGGAGGTCCCTTTCTAAAACTTTAGATGTAGGAGGATGTAAGTGGTATTGTGTAAGATCAGACTGGATAAGAACAGATACCTGTAAATATACTTTTTAGATTAAATCTCTGATTGACACTTGTTTTCTTTTTTTTTTTTTTTATCAACTTATTTAAAACTTTATTCTTATTTTTTTGACTTTTTTTATTATACTTTAAGTTCTAGGGTACATGTGCACAACGTGCAGGTTTGTTACATATGTATACTTGTGCCGTGTTGGTGTGCTGCACCCATCAACTCGTCAGCACCCATCAACTCGTCATTTACATCAGGTATAACTCCCAATGCCATCCCTCCCCCCTCCGCCCTCCCCATAATAGGCCCCGGTGTGTGATGTTCCCCTTCCCGTGTCCAAGTGATCTCATTGTTCAATTTCCACCTATGAGTGAGAACATGCAGTGTTTGGTTTTCTGTTCTTGTGATAGTTTGCTGAGAATGATGGTTTCCAGCTGCATCCATGTCACTACAAAGGACTCTTATTTTTTTAAATGAGAAAAAATGAAAAAAAAAAAACCACTTTTTTTTATTGGCAACCATCAAAGAGATATTCATAACAAGACTCAGAGCTAAGGGCAGAGACCCCTAAACAGATCGTTTTCCTTAACTCTTTAGGCTGGAGCAGATTTTAAACCAAGCTGAAGGAATCACTCCAGCTCTGGCCACAACCTAATCTCTGCATCCTGGCCTTCATTGCATTGGCTGGAAGCTGGTTCACTTCATCCAAGGGCCTAGTTCGAGGGCAGTCATGGCTTCCGCAAGTTTGAGCATCCCTCGCTCCTGGCGCTGGCGGTGCCACTCAGCCATGGACTGGAGCATCCACTTGGTCCGGAGCTTGTACAAATAGGAACCGTAAACCACGACCTCGGTGAGGTCTGAAGACTCCAGAGCCTTCAGCTCGAGCATGGCCTTGCTCACTTGCTCGATGTAAGGGATTCGAGATCTGTCAGGGCCAAACATGGCTTTCAGCAGCCGCGTCTGGACCTGGAACACCTCTGGATCTTTCAGGTCTTCGGGAACTTTCACCCACGGCGGGATATTTCTACGTGCCGGGAGAGTTCCCATCTTATGACCCTCAGAACCAAAATCACGCTCCAGCGCACACCAGGCCTTCCCCGACACTTGTTTTCTTGTTTAACTTATTAAACACATTAGCTGGAGGGTGGGAGTAGGAAGGAGATTTATGTCTTTTAATTGCATGTCTTCGTTTCATATAAAGACAACATGTAGTATCCCTGGCTTTGGGCCTACAGAAGGAAACACATTTTTCTACCTGCTGTATGCCAGAGGTTCCTGAACACCTGCGGGGCTTATTGCAGCACAGATTGCTAGGCCCTACTCCAGAGTTTCTGATTCATCAGGTCTGGGGTGGGGCCTGAGAATTTGCATTTATAAAAAGTTCTCAGGTGATGCTGGTGGTGTTGGTCCAGAGACTACATTTTTGAGAACCATTCTTGTATACTAACTGTAAATTGTAGAACTCTAGAAGAAAGCTTAGTTTGGTCTGGGACAAGAAGCACACAGGTTGTGGAGCAAATCATGAAAGATTGAACCCTTGATCCCAGCCTAGTGTGGAATTCAGGTAACAAGCAATACACAGTGACATAACACAACTCTTGGTTTTCATGATTACAAGTCATAGCCAAGTATCGAGTGAGAAATTCAGTTTCATTTGCAAGGTTTGGAGAGGCCAGGTGATTCTCGTCAAATAGGATTTAGTGATTAACCCCTTGAGAGTAGGAGTTATTTATGTCCTTTTTCTCTCCCCCATCACTTAGCATTTAGCCTTACTTTAGAAGGACCTTGTACTTTTTTTTAAACTGGTAAAGAGCTTTGAGTGCTTATTAAATTGAAAACTGTGTTTTTAAAGATATTAGACATGTTTCTTACTTAAAAAGTCTTAACAATAATGTAGGAGAATAAAATAATCTTTTTCCAAAAAAGAGAAATCATTGTGATTATTTTATCTTATTGGAATGTTGGATAATACAGTCTGCTGCATTAATCATCAAGCGTGCTATGGGTTTTCCACTTTTATGGGATTTGTACCACAATTGAGGTAATACTGGTAATTCTTGTGCTTCATTTGAAGATGAATAATAAAGGCCAAAATCAAAGACCTGGCATAGAAGCTGTATAATGAAGATAGCTCTGAAGGAACACATATACACACACATAGACACACATGTATATAAAGTATGTGCAGATTTTCTTTTTAAGTTTTAAAGTTTTAAAAGTGAAAGCCAGCCCTGCCCCTCTCCTGGAGTGGGCAGGGACAGCAGTTGCCTGTGCAGCTTTCCTTGTGAAACCACAGGTCCCTCTGGCCACACTGCCACCTAGCCATGTCTCCTTTCCCTTTTTTTTCCCTTTTACCTCCTTTCTCATTGACCAATGGGCTTGGAGCATTGAGGCCATGCCCTTATCCTGCGTTCTATTGTGGCCCTGGTTACGCCTCCGCTGGCTCAGTCGCACAGCTGCGTGGTAGCTGGCTAGAAGTGTTTAGCAGTGGTTGCCAGGATCACACTGATGTGGTCCCAACCCCACCTCCCTCCCTGCCCTGTGGTGTCGGAAGAAACTGACACAGCAAATTGGACACAGCCAAGAAAAAAAGGTAAAATGCAGCCAATTGGCCACGGCCAAGAAAAAAAGGTAAAATGCACGGGGTCATGGCTACCTGACCCAGCTCCAAGCCCCCTCCGACAGCAGGACCACTGCCAGAGTCTGTGCCACTCCTGAGGCATACTGGGCTGGGCCTCTGGGCTTCCCCAGCCAAAGTCTTGTCAGCCAGCCCCACCCCATCAGCAGCCCAGTCCCCACCCTCACTGGTCACCCCTGGGTGACTCTGGGCTAATGACTCCCAAGGCTCTCCACTCCAGATTTGGTCCTCACCTCCTGCCACCCAAGCCAGACCTCCCTGGGCTCTTTGAGCTCACATCTCCAAGCACCCCCTCCCCCACTGCAGAGCAATGTGGCCCCCCCAAGGAAGGAGTTGTTGGGAGAAAAGCTGAGTATTGGGAGAGAAGCTGAGGCAGGGCTTGCATGTCTGACATAAAGCAAAAGAGTCTTGGAACATGTCTGGGGTCCAGGGTATAAAACCCCTCATGACCTTTGGAATACCAAGCTCTGTGCCAAAGAGTGGAAGGCTGCCCTGCTGCACCACAATCTAAGCCCAGGGCATAAAACCCCTTGTGGCTTGGATGGAATCCAGGGCTCAGGGCATAAAACCCCTCGTGGCCTCTGGAATGTGTCTAGACTTGCTGGCTCCTTGCTTCTAGCAAGCCCAGGTTCATAAGACGAGTGTATCTTAAACTAGAAGAACATGTTTTCCATTATCTCAAGTAGCATAATGTGTTCCATATACTTCAAAGAAAATGCTAAACCGTCACAGCTGTAGCTCATTCACTTGATGCACTGCTTTCTCTCAACCCTCACATCCTTACTACCTGCTTCTTTGTTTGATCACCAGTAAATAGTGTGGGCTCCCAGAGCTCGGGGTCTTCGCAGTCTCCATACTAGCGTTGGCCCCCTGGTCCCACTTTATGTCTTAACCAGTCTTTTCTCATTCCTTTGACTCCGCCGGACTTCGTAGCCCCCATGGCCTGGTGTAGGGTCTGATCATCCCAACAAGGAATGGAATGTAGTGAGTCACAATCCCCCTGGGAACTGTCATTATTGCCACAAGACCGGCCTTTGATCTTAGGACCCAATCCCCTAACTGTTCTCACCCCCTTTCTGGTTCCTCTGGTTGCAGCACAAATTTCCAGCTGGAAGGGGAGTGGGAACTATGGAACCTGGGAGCAAGAGGTTTCAGGTTGCCTTACTCCCTTAACTTAGACACTGACAGTGTAAAAAGCTTACACTCCCCACCATCGCCTCCCCCTGCACTGGTGAGCAAACATTGACAGTTGTCAATGGGGGAATGGGATTGGTTGGTTTCCTTCCAGGCGTCTACTCTTAAGAGGGACTTTAGCATTTTGTTTTCTGAGTTCTCCACCTCATATTTGAGTTCTCCATGGTTCTGACACCAGAGTGCCTTTCAGTCAGTGGTCTCTGGAGTGAGATCTGCTCATCTTCTGTGGAACAGATCTTGGGAAACTGAACTTGACAGCTTGAATCTTCCTCATCTCATCTCAACCTGGGGTACTTTGAGTGGCACAGGATAAATATGGGGCATCTTTCTGAAGCATCAGTTTGGCTTCATTCTCTTGAAAGAGAAAAAATAATATACTTAGGGGTGACAGTCACATAGATTTCTAAGAGTATACCAGACTTCTCTCTGAAATGAGGCTTGGGTTGTCCTCTTTCTGATAAATTCCCAGATTTAACAGAAAGGCTGCCTTCTGTCATGAGGATACATTGATGTAAAAGTTTGAGAGGTGCTGGTGTACTTCTTACACTAACAGATGTGTGACGATGTGTGACTCTGAACTGCACAGTGTACAGTTCCTGCCTACTTCATGTTTACTTTTCTACATCTGCCTCTGGTTTTGGTCCCTGGCAGCTGCTGATTCATGGCAAAACCCCAGAGCTCGGAGTCAGAAGACTGAGTTTAAGTTTCATTATTGCCTTTTTTTTTTTTTTTTTAGCCATCGTATCAATCCTTGTCTGTCCTTAAGTGTTGGTACACCTTGTACAGTTGTTGGTGGCATTAAATCAGATGGTGTATAAGAGTATTTTGTAAAAACCGTAACGTAGGATGTGACTGTAGGGGCTTGTAGTTCTCATGAGTATTACTGCTCTTCTTTTCCAAAGTTGAGAGAATATTAGCAGAGGAACAGCCCTTGTGTTCGGCAGGAGTAAAGAGGAAGAAAAGGAAACAAAATGGCAGTAGCACTGAGACAACAACTTCTGGTGGTTGCCACTCACCTGGGGATGTGAGTCTTGGCTGGCCAGGCTTCTGGGGACAAGGGGCCCAAGGGGCAGTAGAGGGTAATTGTTAAGATTGTGGAAAAACTGTCAGGTACTGGTAAAGAATTCTGGGTTCGAATCCTACCTCTCCATCTGCTAGGGATAAGATTTAGGGCAAATTGCTTGAGCTCTCTTTGGGCCTCTTTTTTCACATCTGTAAAATAGGGGTGCTATTGTTTTACATATATTTGTGAGATTTAAATGAGATTTGTTATTGCTGTTGTTTTTATGTTAATCCCTAGTACAGGGCCTGCTGTAAACACCCAGGACACCCAGGAAATGGTAGTTACTGTTTGATTTTCCTCATCCCCATTCTTAAGGGGAAACCAGGCCAATGAGAACAGCCATTTGCCATCAGGCTGTCCCTTTAGGAGTCACTGAAAGGGCCCCAGCATGTGGTGAGGAGAACCCGAGGCACTAGGGTTAGGAGAAGATCTAACTTTTGCGTTCATCTTTGCCATCAGTTTGCTGCGTGACCACAGAAAAATCACTTCTTCCACTGGGCCTCAGTTTCCTCCTCTGTAAGATGATACCAGATAAGATCAGTGTCTTCCAAATTTGTTTTTTAGCTGGAGACCCCTTTGTTCAAGTGAACCGTTACTCAAAAGTCTGGTTTTTAAAATAGAGGTGGAGGTCTTCTGGAGCTCTCCCAGATTTATCGCCCACATCCTGGGCCTGTGGAGAGGGGTCCAGTGAGCATATGAAGAGCTGCACTGGTCAGGTGACCCCACTCCATGTGACTGCAAAGCAATGCAGTCACATGGAGTGGGGTCACCTGACCAGGGCAGATGGATGACTTTCCCATCTATCTGTTCTGGCCCTTGGCAAGGCAGCAGGTGGCCATTTGGTGGGAGGAGGTCACAATCACAGGTCGTGGTTTTGACCTCCTCCACTCTTCTTTAGCATTTCGTTTCCCTGAACCCCTATCTTCCTCATTCCCTGACTTTCTTGCCTCTCTCTAAGTGACTCTTTCTCCCCCTGCCCTTGTTTTTCCCTTTTCGCTTCCTGTAGATTCAGGACCTTGTGAAGGTGCTGCGTTCCCCACACTGGACATGTGGAAGGTGAGGGAGTGCTGAGACTTCTCTCTGGCTTGCTCTCTCCAGCTGTGCATGCCCTTAGGCTTCTCTGGTTTGGGGGAATACTTTGTCTTCGGCTTATTTTATTTTGCTGCCTTAACCTTCAGCCTGTTTGTGTCCACTTCTTCAGCTGTTTGGTTTTTTTCCTTCCCCCACATCTTTTATCATTTTAGAGAAGGTGAGACATACCTTAAAGTTTAACAACAATTTGAGAATAACTTTCAGAGCAGGCCTGTGGGATTTGGGGCTTTTTTTTTTTTTTTTGAGATGGAGTCTTGCTCTGTTGCCCAGGCTGGAGTGCAGTGGCAGGGGCACGGTCTCAGCTCGCTGCAATCTCTGCCTCCCAGGTTCAAGCCATTCTCTTGCCTCCACCTCCTGAGTAGCTGGAATTACAGGTGCCCATCACCATGCCCAGCTAGTTTTTGTATTTTCAGTAGAGACAGGGTCTCACCATGTTGGCCAGGCTGGTCTTGAACCCCTAACCTCAAATGATCTGCCCTCCTCAGCCTCCCAAAGTGCTGGGATTACAGGCATGAGCCATCATGCCCAGCCTGAGATTTGGGCTTTTGAATGCCCAATGTGATGCTCTCAGACTAGGAGGGATGGAGGGAAAAAACCCAACCAACCTTTAAGTTTTGCCCTAAAGGCAAAGATCATTAGACCACATAAAAGTTTGTCACTTTTTAAAATTAATTCACTTTGGTTTAAGAGAGAAAACACAGGGTTAAGAGAAAATGAGTTCACATTATAGTTGGAAGGATTGAAGCTATTTTTTCAGAGGAACTAACTGTAAAAGATATGAAGTTAACCAAACAGATAAATGACTGAAACATTCTGCCCCTAATCTCTTTAAAATCAAATGAACACTTAGCTATATTCATTGGGCTCTTGATAGCAAAGGCACTTTGCTAAGTAAACAATGGAGAGAATAGATAAACAAGGTAGGCTGCACACTGAGGGAGGCAGACTCGTCTGAAGGAGGCAAGAGAGAATTTTGGAACATTCTAAATGCTCAGCTCTGGGGTAGCTTGGTTCCGAATGGACTCGAGGCTGGGGGAAGTGGCATTTGAGGCTGACTTGAAGATTAAAGGTGGGTAAACATTCATCCATAAGGGGAGTAGGGGAGGCAGGGAGAGTGGTGAGGTCATGGCCATCATTATGAACTCACAGAGCACCTTTCAGGAGCACAGGGAGCCTGGTGGGGGGCAGGGCATGGGGGTACACGGGGCTAGGAGATGACTTCCTCTGGTTGTGATTTGGCATTTCCTTCATATCTTACTTCCCTGGGGTGCTCCTGACAAGCCAGAGGAGCAGGGCACAAATGGCGCCAGATCCTGTTGAAGATGGGCATGGGGAGGGGGACTGAGACAGAGCACCCTTGCCTGCTGTTAGAGACTTTTCAGTCTTCACACCTGTTACCCGCCCCCACCAATGGGTCAGGTCTGTCCAGGTGCTGTGACTCACCTTGCCAGCTCAGAGGAGGTACTGAGTGGTATGGTGCAGAGTACAGGCCTAGAGGCATCTTGCAGCCATGTATTTGGCTTTTTCTCTGCCGATGGTCCAGTGGATTGGGGGGTCTGGAGCCTGTTTCCTAATGCTCTGAGATTCTGTGCCCAGCCCAGGTCTCTCTGTTCTGGAAACAAAGGCCCAGATCCCCATATTTCCTTTTTGCTGTTTAGTTTTAGTTTTTGTTTTTGAGACAGAGTCTGGCTCTCTCTCCTGGAGTGCAGTGGTGGGATATTGGCTCACTGCAACCTCTGCCTCCCAGGTTCAAGTGATTGTCGTGCTTCAGGTCTCCCGACTAGCTAGGATTACAGGCATCCACCACTGTGCCCAGCTAATTTCTTTTGTATTTTTAGTAGAGACGGGGTTTTGCTATGTTGCCCAGGCTGGTCTGGAACTCCTGGCCTCAAGTGATCCACCAGCCTCGGCCTCCCAAAGTGCTGGGATTACATGCATGAGCCACTGCATCTGGCTCCTTGTTGCTTCTATACCTTCTCTATATCCATAACTGTTTCCCATGTAAGTTTTTTTAAAATTTCTCATTTTTATTACCATGTAAAATTTTCTTTTTTTTTTTTTTGGATGAGTCTCGCTTATTGCCAGGCTGGGGTACAGTGGGTGGCGATCTCGGCTGCTGGCTCCATGCCTCCCGGGTTCATGCCATTCTCCTGCCTCAGCCCTCCCGCGTAACTGGGACTACAGGCGCCTGCCACCTCACCTGGCTAATTTTTTGTATTTTTTTTTTTTTTTTTTTTTGAGGCGAGGTCTTGCTCTGTCGTCCAGGCTGGAGTGCAGTGGCACGATCTCGGCTCACTGCAAGCTCCGCCTCCCAGGCCCACGCCATTCTCCTGGCTCAGCCTCCCGAGTAGCTGGGACCACAGGCGCCCGCCACCGCACCTGGCTAATTTTTTGTATTTTTAGTGGAGATGGGGTTTCACTGTGTTAGCCACGATGGTCTCGATCTCCTGACGTTGTGATCTGCTCACCTCGGCCTCCCAAAGTGCTGAGATTACAGGCGTGAGCCACTGCACCCGGCCAACCATGTAGGTTTTCTACTCCAGGAGTGCAGATCTGTGATTGAGGTATCCTGAGTAGAGCTGATAACATTTCCAGAAGTAGGGAATAATGGAGAGAGAGAAAAATATCTTAATGTGATGGGACCATTTGAGGAGAGTAGGCTTTGTTTATTTTTTTTAACTCCATTCTTAGCTACAAGACTTAAAATTATCTTCAGTTCTGCTAGCCTCTGTAGCACTTGCTCTAAGGAGGGAAGCAGGTTTAGGTTTTCAGAGGCCAGGACCGAAGGGTCCAGTGAGCAGGCAGTCCTTTCCCTGGAGCGAGGTGTAGCCACTTTCCCCAAACCCAGCTTCCTGTCCAGGCCCTGGCTCCCTGGTGTTTCTCTCTTGTCATGCTTAGCTGGTCAGCCAGCTTTTTCCACTGTCTGCCCACCTGGCCTGTTGGATATTAGAAGATCTCTAGAGCCAGATGCTTGGGCCAAGAGTAAGGCCACAGTCTGGAGAGAGGCTGGGTGGGGCTCTGGTCAAGCAAGTAGGTCCAGCTGGGGGCAAGGGAGTGGCTCCACATGACTCCAAGTCCTGAATCCTAGGATGGTCCCCAGCTGCTGTTTCCAGGAAAGAGGCCCCACAATTTCTAAGTTGCCAAGAGCCATAGGGCAGATGTCTTACCTCTGTTTTTTTTGGGTGGTTTCTTGGTTGGGTTGATGTTTCTGGATGTAAAAGGACAGGGTAGGTGTGATGACTATGGTTGATTCTCTTTTTACCTCCAGAGAGTGGGGAGAGGCTTCTAGTTGGGCCACTTTTTTTTTTCCCTGAAAAGGCCTGAATCAGTAACACAGTCAATAGGTGCAGTGGCTTATACCTATAATCCCAACACTTTGGGAGACCAAGGTAGGAGGATCACTTGAGCCTGGGAGTTTGAGACCAGCCTGGGCAACATGGTGAGAACTTAGAGAGACAGGGTCTCGCAATCTCACGGGTAGCTCGTTCTCTAGGACCAATTGGCCTTCCTGGGGATGGGGCTGGGGGAAGGCTGAGACTGGCCTTTTACATGAGGTCTGGGGAGATGCAAGATTGTTGGAATGAGCTTGGGAGCTTCGCTCACCCCACCCTGGGTGCCTGTTACCAGAAATTGAATGACCCTTTTATATGTTTCTTCCCACACAGAAACATGCTGACAATGACCCTCATCTTACGGATGAAACCAAGTGAGTGTCTCCTATTGGGGCAGCAGTCTCTAGGCCGAGGGAGTCAGGAAGGCCACTGCCCATGACCTTCTTTTCCATCAAGCCACCTGCACCCCTGACCCATGTCTCCACCCCTAGGACTTTCTCATCGACCAAGAGCCTGTGGTAACTCTACCAACAGCTCAATGATGTTGCCTCTGAGGTACCTCAGAAATTGAAGCCCAGAGTGGGGTGCAGGGGCAAGGAAAGTAGGATAGAAACCGAGGCAGGTTTTCACAAGAGAGGGCAGATCCTGGGAGATCAGCTGATTTGCTGCTGGGCAATGTTGAGGAAGTCGCCTCTTCCCTCAGCCTTCTCCCTTGAAGCTGTTCACATGAAGGAGTTGGACCACGTGACTGGTTGCATCATTTTTTGCTTCAGAAGCACCAGATGAGTGCTGCTCTGAAGGGAGGGATGGTGGGGAGATAAGAACCATGAGATATTTTGGTACAAAAGAGTTGTGGAATGAAGGGTTCAAGATAGGCAGAAAAGAAAATGTTGCCAGTTGCTGGGGAAGAAAGGAAGTCAGAGGGCTTAGACACTGAGGGGGCAGAAGATCTCCATGCGCACCATCATCTCTTGTAGTCAGCAACAGGTATCCACGGGGAGGGCCCTGCATCATCTTGTTAAGAATAAAAAGTTCCTCTTCAAAGTTTCTGTTTTTAAAAACAATAAATGTTAAGAATAATAGTTCCTTTTAAAAACTTCTTTAAAGTTTTCTTTTTATGCTATAAACTAATAAATCTTTTAGTTTACTAATGACTCTTTTGTTATGCCCTAGGTAGCTGTTAAATATAGTAGAGAAATAAGTGTATTCTATGTTTCTATGTCCTTATATTTTAAACAAAGCCTAAGCTGTTTATTCTAGTTTCTAGTCTGCCTAGATATGCTCGGACATGCCTAGGCATGTCCCAGCTCATAGCCTATGCCTTTTCCTTATTTGGAAATGTTATTATTATCCTAGTTTCCTGTAAGTAACCCCCTCCCTTTCTTTGTTCTCCATCGTGCCATTACCTATTTAGGGAAGTTTTAAGATTTTAGCAAATCAGAATCAGTTTAGATTGTGAGTTCCAGCTCTAGGACACAGCAGTAGGGTCTTGATGCATCAGGGATAAAAACTCCTGCTTTCGTTTGTTTGGTGTGCTCTCATGGCAATCTGACTTGCAAACAGGATCCTTCTGCAGAAGTAAAATTGCCTTGCTGAGAAATCTTTTGTTTGTGTGTTCGTGTTCCTTGCGACTCCGAATTTTCATTTCTAACAATGTGCTATCCTGAAGAATCTGGAGGTAAGAGGGCCTCGGCCAAGGTGCAGTGACCCCCTGGGCCAGCCCTCAAACCTCCTCCCACAGTGGGGGTAGGGTGACTCTCTGCCCACTGAGACAGCCCAACAGCTCCCACCCCTAATTATTGCTCTCTCTAACTCTCCCCGCAGTCCTCCAGCTCCTCCTCTCTGCATGCGTCTCAGAACCAATACCAAGAGGTAACTGTACCCTGAACTCCAGCTATCTAACAATCAACTCAATAGAATGATTGAGACATTCTTAAGAGTCCAATAGGGCCCCCTGGTGCCACTCTGCCAATCCTGGGCTCCAATTTCCCCTTGGGCCCTGAAGAAAGGGGCTAGGGGTGCCTGGTGCCAAGGGTATATGGGGAGCTGGGGGGCCCAGGTCTCAGCTGGAGGCACCCCATGGAGCATGCATCATGGCTCTTCTGTTGCCGCCCTCTTTGCCTACTGTCTCTTTTCCAGACACCCCTGCTCCAGTCCTTGCCACACACGCCTTGAGATTGTTGCCTCTCAGGGAAGTGCTAGTCTGACTGGTTACCAGGAACTCCATATTTCTGCCCTGACTCAGTCCCTAATTTTCTCTTTGATTCTGGATAAGCCACCTCTCCTCCTTGGGCTTGTGTTTCCTGAGGAGGTAGAGAGTATCAGATGTCTCTGCTAGCTCTGAGAGTCCAAGATTTAAAGGTCCACTAGAATGTAAACCTCAGGGCCAAGGAATCCTGTCTGCCCTTTTTTGTCCTATATCCCTGCTATGAAGAATTGTACCTGGCCCGTGTGTGCTCAGTGTTGAGTGAATGCATTTTCTAAATCACAAACTGGCAGAATGTTGGGCTTTTCTCAGACTCCATCTATACATGTCACTGGTAGAAGGTCGTGACTACAAGTTGTCCAAGATCTTGGAATTTTGAACAAAGAATTGGATAAAATGCCCAGCAAAGCAAAGAAAGAATGAAGCAACAAAAGAACCAAAGCAGGGATTTATTGAAAACACAAGTACACTCCACAGTGTGGGAGTGGGCCTGAGGAGCCTCTCAAGGGCCTGGATACAGAATCTTCCTGGGTCCAAATACCCACCAGAAGTTTCCCATCGGCCACTTCATGCTCACCTCATGTAACTGAAGTGGTAGCCGCAATCAGTCTGATTGGTTGCAGAAAGCATCCAACCAGAGGCTGAAGTGAAGTTACAAAAGTCACACTCCCGTGCAAACAATCTGATTGGTTGCAAAAAGCAACCAGCAACCAACGAGAGGCTAGGGTGAAGTTACAAAGTTATACTTCTTTGCAAATGAAGACTTGACCAGCAATCAGTTTTAACTTGTTGCAGACAGCCAGTTTCCCATCTGCCTCACAGAAAAGGTGAAAGGTAGTAGCCTCTGGTTCTTTCGTTACTCAGCCATAGAAAGCTAGGGTTTTCTTTTCATTTTGGTTCTAGGAAGTCGGCGCGAAACAGTCTTAGGTTCCCTGCCTCCAGACCCTATTTTCCTGCCTCATAGAGGTTTATGTTACTGTCGTTTTGGGAGAATCCAGATTCAGACTTTCAGTTCTGTGGCTGTGGGCCAAAACCAACAAAGACCCAAATCCTCTGTCCTTGGGAGCTTGAGGAGAGTTGACCAGTTCGTGGTCCCAGTGGGTCTGAGAACTTTGCCTTTAAAATCCACTCCTGGCCTCTACCTACCGCTTCATGGTCTGGGGAATAGAGTCGAGGGGGCCACCCTTGGTCCCCTTCCTTTGACCCTCCCCACGAAACAGCACAACCAAGAAATTGTGGATCAACTGGAAGTAGTAACATGATTTCTTTGCTCACAGCATGACTGCTGGGTTTGGGGGGCACTCAGATGTAGAGGCCCCAGTCTTGTCTTGCCTACTCCCAGCCTGGGGAACAAGGCTTACCCCCCATATTCCACCTCATCCCCACAGGGTCCCTGATAACCTGGTCCCATGGGTGGGCCTGTCCTGGGGCACTGGCGGCATTCAGGGGGCAAGTCCCTTGCTGGGCCATCTCTGCCTCCCCCTAGTAAGAGCTCTGTCTTCCTTTTCCTACAGGAAAAGCAAGAAAGCCAGCAAAACCAGGGAGCCCTAAAGAGGCAGAGGTGAGTGGAGGGTGTGAAGTTCCCTCCTGTCCTCTGGAGAGTGTTGCTTTCCTTTTCTTTTAGCACTTGCTTGGCTTTTCTCCCAAAGGTTCAAATCCAGAGAACCAACATACTGATGTCTGAGAAAGGAAAATTAAATACTGAACTCTATCATATATGCAATGTGCTGCCAGGAACTTTGAAGGTGGGAATCTGGGCACCCCGTCATCCTTCAACCTGGTGCTTTGACAGGCCTTTTGGGGGAGTCCTTTGGGCCCCATCTCAACCTCTCTCATTTCAGGAGAGTCCACGGATCTGGCCAGCCGCCTGCAGTATTCCCAGCAGCGTGTGGGAGAGTTGGATTGGACTCTGCTGTCTCGACGCAGCAGAAGAACATGGACAGGGTGAGTCCTATTGCCTGCCCCATCCCTTGGCAGCCCAGGTTCCCAGATGGAGGAGTGAGGGACCTTTAGGTCCCTTCTACAGGATGGAGTGTCCTGCCCAGAAAACAGCATGGGCCATTTCTCATTGCTTTTGTATGTCGTTGTTAGAGGCAGCCTAGGGCTGAGTTGGCTGCTATGGGTGAGTTGGGGAGCGCTGTGGGGAGCAAGCAGAGTTTGGACGTGCAGCACTGGATGCAGAGCTCGGAGGCCAAGTGCCTACCATGCCCTTACCTGGCTGTGGCCTTGGCCAAGTCCTAAGTGGGGGATATGGTACTTACACTGTGAAGGTACAGAAGAATATCTTTAGTATGTTACCATTTGTGTAGAGAGAGGGAACGTGTGTGTGTGTGCGTGTCTGTGTGTGTAAGTACTATGATAATATACATAAAACATGCTTGAAAGTGGTTTCAGAGCCACTGGCTGCGTTTTCTTGAGGCTCAAAAATGAGAAACAAACTAGGAAAGAAGGGAATTTATTGCTGTAACCGGATACAGAGAGAAGGCTGGAGATAATTCCACCAGGCCAACTCGAAGTGTTACAATTTCCTTAGTGCTTATATAGGTTGGGGTTATGTGCCTACGTGCAGCATAGCATTCACTTAAGTCTATTGATAACTAATTTTGTTTCAACTAGAAAGTCAGAGGCAAAAAGTGCTGGCTAAGTCTGATTAAGCTGTGAGGGCCCCAGTACCCTCAAGGCCTGTCTACTGTGGTACCAGAGTGATTATTTCTATCTTATCTCCCTCACAGCTTGGTCCGGAGAGCTGCCTTAGACTCTCCAATGAATCTACTCAAACAGCTGCCTCTGTTACCTTGACTTGTCTCAGATTCCGTCAACCCGAGACTAGGAATATAAGACTGTCTCTATTATTTTGACTTGCTCCAGGTTAGGGAGAAGCCTATGCAAGGGTCCTACTGACCATATGTTTCTTTTCTAGCTTTGATACCTGGGCATGAATTTCTCTAGGTTTAACTATTTGCTCAATGTTAAGGCAGCTCTGTGGAAATTTGTTTGTGTAAACTGGAGTGCTGTGCAGGGCTGTCTGTGTGGCTGTCATGAAGGCCTGTCTGTGTGATTGTCAGGGAGAATTGGCCTGCCACAAAAGGATTCATACAAAACTCAGGAGAGAGACACAGGGTGGCTGGGAGATATTTCCCTTCTGTACCTTCTGAGTTTTGGACTATGTGAATTTATCATCCTTTCAAAAGGTGAACAAAAGATTAATTTCCTCCTTCCTTTCTGTGTCCCAACCCCCATTAAAAAAAAGGGCTTAGAGAATCAGATATACCTGGGTGTTCAAATCCCAGCTCTGTCTGAGTGATCTTAGGCAAGCAATTTACCTCTAATACCCCATGTTTTTTACCTGCTCAACAGAGGTAATAGTAGTAACTGTCTCATATGGTGGTTGTGAGAATTAAATGGATTGCTAGCATGGTGCCTGGTGAAGCACTCAAAGGTTCAAATAGTGATAGTAATAATGGTAATAACAATAGCAATATTCTCTGATCTCTCTGGGCCTCTGGTAACCAGCTATAAATTCGATCTCTTTCCCTGTCCCTTCCACCCTTATTGAGTTCTTTGAGAAACAAATGAGACTATGGGCTTGGAAATGCCTTGAAAATATGTCAGCTGTGATTGAGAGTAAGGAAGTGTTAACTGGGGAATAGTTATTATAGTTATTGTTACTGGTCAGCCAGCTGCTCCTCTGCCTGCTATATCCTGACTTAATCTTTCTGTATTTGCAGTATAACAAGGAGGTAACCAAAGACAGAGATGCCCTCAGGCTGGAGTTATACAAGAACAGGTAGGACGGGGACGGTGGGATGGGAGGTCTGGGGCCCTTAGCATGGGTGATGTGCTGAGAGGTGGGAGGGGTGCAGGTGAGCTTGGTGAGGTGGTCATACAGGTTTGCATGTGTGCACAGGCTAAGCTCTAGCGCTAGCTGTGCCCCTGACTCACGGTGTGGCCTTGGGGAACTCATGTCTTCTCTCTGGCGTGCCACCTGTGACTTGATTCCTGAAGTCCCTTCCAGTGCCACGGTTCTGTGGTTGTGGGGCGAAGGTAGAGGAGCCGTCCTTTCTGCTCTTCATTGTAGTCCTTTCTGTTCTTCGTTCATTCCTTTCTGTCCTGCCTCTGGCCATAGCCAAAGCAATGAGGACCTGAAGCAGAAGAACTCAGAACAAGAAGAGAAGCTTCAAGTCCTAGTGACTGCGAAGTCAGGGATTTAACTCAACTTGAAGGAGCTGCCCAGGAAGCTGGAGAGGACTGAGCTCCTGCTTCAGGCAAGAGGCTGCAGCCCCAGGGGTGGTGGGAGCCCCATCCAGCTGGGGACATGGTCTAGGGATCATGCAGGGTATGGGGAGGCTCCAGCCAAGAGCTGGAAAATTTGGGTCCTTGTTCTGGCCCTGCCATAGAATCCTCTAGAGACTGCTAAAAATCTACAAACTGGGGCCCTGCCGTAGACCTGGGGAATCAGAATCTCAGGGTTAGGGCTTACATTTTTTTAAAAATTGCATCATAGATGAAAACCATTATTTTATAGATTACACTTATATGGCTAGCTCATGAGTCTGTTTATTTCCTTCTGAGGTTCAAGCCAACACTTCGACTATTCCACGGTAATAATCGAGAGTAGAGTTTTTGTTTGTTTGTTTTTTATTTTGGGACGGGGCCTCCCTGTATCACCGGGGCTGGAGTGCAGTGGCGTGATCTTGGCTCACTGCAACCTCCACCTCCCAGGCTCAAGCGATCCTCCTGCCTCAGCCTCTCAAGTAGCTGGGACTACAGGTGCACACCACCATGCCTGGGTAACTTTTATATTTGTAGAGACGGGGCTTTGCCATGTTTCCCAGACTGGTCTTGAACTCCTGATCTCAAGCAATCCACCCACCTCAACCTCCCAAAGTGGTGTTATTACAGGCATGAACCACCATCCTTGGCCTGAAATCTTTAAAAAAATTATTTAATTTTTTATTTCTAAAGCAGAGAAACTCGACAGTAGAGATCTTTATTGACCAAGTTGTACATTAAGCCAGGCTCTAGACCTTTTAAAGGGCACTATGTGGAACAGCCCAGGCTCCCCAGATCTGAACTTCTCACTATTTGCTATTCGATTTGATTCTAGGAAGTCGGCATGCAACAGTCTTAGGTTCCCTGCCTCCAGACCCTATTTTCCTGCCTCACAGAGGTTTATGTTACTGTCCTTTCGGGTGAATCCCTTCTCCTTCTGCACTTGCTTGGCTTTTCTCCCAAAGGTTCAAATCAGACAGTTGGAATCTTGATGTTTGAGAAAGCAGAATTGAAGACAGCACTGTATCACACTGAATGTGCTCCCAGGCAGTTTGAAGGTTTGAAGGAATCTGGGCACCCATCATCCTTCAGCCTGGCGCTTTGACAGGCTTTTAGGGGTAGTCCTTTGGGCCCCATCTCAACTTCTCTCATTTCAGGAGAGTCCACGGATCTGGCCAGCCGCCTGCAGTATTTGCAGCAGTTTACGGGAGAGTTGGAACGAACTCTCCTTGCTGTCTCCACGCAGCAGAAGAACATGGACAGGGTGAGTCGTACAGCCTGCCCCATCCCCTGGCAGCCCAGCTTCCCAGATGGAGGAGTTGAAGCTGGTTATGAAGCTCTTGATGCTAACCAGCAGTTACAGCAGGCCATGGAGGAGCGGGCACAGCTGGAAGCACACCTGGGGCAGGTGAGGCTTTGCAGAGGGAGGGATGTGGAAGGAAGATAACCCCGGTGGCCAGGAGCAGGTGAGGACCAGTGACAGCCCTTCCTAACTTCTGTGCCCGTTCTTGCAGGTGATGGAGTCACTGAAACAACTACAGATGGAGAAAGATCAACACGCTGAGAATCTGAAAGGAGAGAGCACCTTGTGGTGGCAGAGGATGCGAGAGATGTCAGAGGAGGTGAGACGTGACCCTTCAGCCCCAACCACAGATAGGTCACTTGATTGTTCCAGGCATCTGTGAAATGGGAGGAGCACAGCCAGAGGGGGTTCATGGGTCTAGGCTTTGTGGAGGTAGGGGCAGAGAGGGAGACGGTAGCCTGTCCAGCCACCAGCCCTGCTCTCCAGGGCCCTTTCCCCCTGTGCTTTGGGCAGGTGCACACGTTGAGGGAGGAGAGGGCACATAGCATGAGTCGAGTACAGGAACTGGAGACGAGCTTGGCTGAACTAAGGAACCAGATGGGTGAGCTGGGGCTGGGGTGACCTGGGAGCAGGACTGGCGTCAGAGGGCTGTGGGGATGGCTTAGAATGCCCCAGGGAGGTGGGCGCATGGAAAGGCTTTGAGGCAGAGGGAAAGAGGTCTGTGCCAGGAGATGGCAAGTCTTGTCATCTTCATGAGCCTCAATGTCCCCATCAGCCAAGAGGAAAAAGTTGTCAGCCACCGACAAGTGTCTGTATCTGAAAGTGGCTTGGAAGATTGGCTACCATCAGGGTGTGAGGAATCATTAGCAGGGAGGCCAAGTTTGGGGAGCTTGAGGTGAGGAGTGGATCAAGAGAAGGATTTTTTTTTTTTTTTGAGAATGCAGAGGGTTTTTTTGAGAATCATTAGCAGGGAGGCCAAGTCTGGGGAGCCTGAGAGGAGCTGTGTACCAAGAGGAGGGTTTTTTTGAGAATCCAGAGGCCCTTATTGTCTGCTTCCTTTCTCAGCTGAATCCTCACCCCTGGAGCCCCCAGTAGGGGGCACAGCCCTCATGTGAAGTGGCACTTCTGAAGGGACCTGTGAGCCAGAGCCCTGCTTTGATGGCTGTGGGCGAGAGGGGATCATTTTTCTGATCTGCCTCCATCCTTCCCAGTGCCATGGGAGGCAGACACCAAGTTCTGGGGTCTCTAGCTGCAGCAGCAGCTACAAGCAGAGGCTGAGCACCTGTGGAAGGAGCTGGAGAGTGTGGCAGGACAGCTCCAGTGGGCCCACATGCAAGACAATGAGGGCTTGAAACGCCTGAACTGGGAGCAGGAGGAGAGGCTGCTGGAGCTGAGCTCTGAGGGGAGCAGGCGGAGGTACGCAGGCAAACCCTGGGGACCATGCAGAACGACCTCACCACCATCAGCCCTGCACTCTCCCAGAACCCTGAGCTCAAGGAGCAGCTGCAGAGAGCAGCTTTGTAAAACTGGTGCATCCCACCTGGGGAGACTGTCCTCCTCCCTAGCCCTCCAAGACTTTGTTTCCCCACCTGTTAAGTGGGGGCAGTGTAGCCTTTATGTGAAGTGGCAATTCCAAAGGGACCTGTGAGCCAGAGCCCTGCTTTGATGGCTGTGGGGGAGAGGGGATCATTTTTCTAAACTGCCTCCATCCTTCCCGGTGCCATGGGAGGCAGACACCAAGTTCTGGGATCTCCAGCTGCAGTGGGAGGCGTGATTGCTTGTCTCTGTCCAGAACAATGAGAACATGGAGATCACCAGTGCACTTTAGTATGAGCAGCACGTCAAGGAGGAGCTGCCAGAGAAGCTGGGTGAGCTGTAGGAGATGGTAATCCCTGCTGATTATGCCACTGTAAGGGAGAAGGCAAGGGAGAAGAGAGAGGCAGACAGCTACATTGTACATTGCCCAGACTACTACTTCCTCATCACTGTCTTCTGCCCAGGAGGGCCCCAGTTAGGGTCACCTGCGGCACAGACTGGCCTTCTGGAAGAACAGTGCCTTTCTCCTCCCTGACTTTGGTGCACCTTCCTCCAGCCTACTGTGGCTGCCACAGGTCAGAACCTGCTGCTGTCTTTTGCTGAGCTCCAGGGGGAGTGAGGTCCTCATGTGTTCATGAAAGAGGCTGTGCAGCCCCTGCTTTGAGCTTTGGCCATTCGAAATGCTGCCTAGCAGCCCAAGGCCTGGGCAAACCATATCCACACCCCCAAGTGGCTCCAAGCATGCATGACTGTCAGTCTGACTGCACCAGCATCTGTCCTACCTGTTCCACACTCTTGTGTCCATGGCACCGGGGCACCTTCTCTCCCGCATGGCCCCCTAACACCCTGCGCTCTGTTCTGTGATAGACGCCAAAGACCATGCTGCGTCTGTATAGTCACCTGCTGATGACACCGTGTTACCTGGTGGTGTCCCTTGCCCTGGTGCCAGTCTCGCTAGTATAGTGGCACCTCAGGTTCATGCCTCCTCCTCTGCCTACTGCCCTCCTGTACCTACTATGGATTCTCTTCTTTTTTCACAAGTAGTTTGTTCCCTAGGGCGAAGTGCCCTTCCTGGGGACTGGGATGGGGGAAGGCTGAAACTGGGCTTTTCCTTGAGGTTTGGGGACATAGAATATTGTTGGAATGAGCTTGGTAACTTGGCTCACCCTGCCCTCGGTGATTCTTACAGAAATTGAGTGACCATCTCATATGTTTCTTCCCACATAGAATGATGATGCCAGCCCCAATCTCATGGATGAAAGTAAGTGAGTGTCTCCTATCAGGGCAGCAGTCTCTAGGCTGAGGAAGTCAGGGAGACCGCTGTCTAAGACCTTCTTTCCCATTGAGCCACCTGCACTCCTGACGTCTGTGTCTCTGCCCTTAGGACCTTCTCATCAACCGAGAGCCTGCAACAACTCTCCCAACAGCTCAATGGCGTTGCTTCTGAGGTACTTCAGAAATTGTGGCCCAGAGGGGAGTGCGGGGAGAAGGAAAGTATGATAGAAAGAAGCTGAGGCAGGGATCACAAGAGAGAAGGAAGATCCTGGGACCAGCCGATTTGCTGGGCAATGTTGAGGAAGTTGCGTCTTCCCTGAGGCTTCTTCCTTGAAGCTGTTCATATGAAGGAGTTGGACCCTGTGGCTGGTTACATCATTTTATGTAACCTGCTGTAGAAACACCGGATGAGAGCTGCTTGGGAGGGAAGGATGGTGGGGAGATAAGAACCATGAAAGAAGTTGGCACAAAGAGGTTACAGGATGAAGGGTCCAAGTTATGCAGGAAAGAAAATGTTGCCAGTTGCTGGGGAAGAAAGGAAGTCAGAGCGCTCAGACACTGCGGGGACTGAAGATCTCCATGCGCACCCTCATCTCTTGTAGTCAGCAACACGTATCTATGCGGAGGGTCCTGCATCATCTGCTACCTTGAAGGATCTGGAGGTAAGAGGCCCTGGGCCATGACCCAGTGACCCTGCAGGCCAGCCCTCCAACCTCCTCCCACAGCTGGAGGGACCCCAGAGCACAGAGCATGCATCATGGCTCTTCTGTTGCTGCCTTCTTTGCCTACTGTCTCTTCTCCAGACATCCCTGCTCCAGCTCTTGCCACACATATCCTGGGGTTGTGGCTTGTCAGGGAAGCACTGGCCTGATTGGTTTTCAGGAGCCCTGTATTTCCACCCTGACTCAGGCCCTAATTTGTTCTTTGATTCTGGACAAGCCACCTCTCCTTCTTGGGCTTGTGTTTCCCAAGGAGGTAGAGTTAGAGAATATCAAAAGTCTCTGTTAGCTCTGAGAGTCCATGATTTAAAGGTCCAGTAGAATGTAAACCTCAGGGCCAAGGGATCCTGTCTGTCCTTTTCTGTCCTATATCTCTGCTGTGAAGAACCATACCTGGCCCGCATGTGCTCAGTCTATGTTTGTTGAGTGAATGCACCTTTCTAAATCATAAGCTGGTAGAAGGGTGAGCTTTTCTCAAACTCCACCTCTAAAGGTTTATGTTACTGTCCTTTCGGGAGAATCCAGATTCAGACTTTCAGTTCTGTGGCTGTGGGCCCAAACCAACAAAGACCCAAATCCTCTGTCCTTGGCAGCTTGAGGAGAGTTGACCAGTTCATGGTCCCAGTGGGTCTGAGAACTTTGCCTTTAAAATCCACTTCTGGCCTCTGCCTACTGCTTCCTGGCCTGGGGAATAGAGTTGAAGGGGCCACCCTTGGTCACCTTCCTTTGACTCTCCCAAGGAAATAACACATCCAAGAAATTGTGGATCAACTGGAAGTAGTAACATGATTTCTTTGCTCACAGCATGACTGCTGGGTTTGGGGGGCACTCAGATGTAGAGGCCCCAGTCTCGTCTTGCCCACTCCCAGCCTGGGGAAGGCTTATCCCCCAGATTCCACCTCATCCCCACAGGGTCCCTGATAACCTGGTCCCATGGGTGGGCCTGTCCTGGGGCATTGGCGGCATTCAGGGGGCAAGTCCCTTGCTGGGCCATCTCTGCCTCCCCCTAGTAAGAGCTCTGTCTTCCTCTTCCTACAGGAAAAGCAAGAAAGCCAGCAAAACCAGGGAGCCCTAAAGAGGCAATTACAGGTGAGTGGAGGGTGTGAAGTTCCCTCCTGTCCTCTGGAGAATGTTGCTTTCCTTCTCTTTCAGCATTTGCTTGGCTTTTCTCCCAAAGGTTCAATCAGGTAACTGGAATTTTGATGTTTGAGAAAGCAGAATTGAATACAGCACTGTATCACACTGAACATGCTGCCAGGCAGTTTGAAGGTGGGAATCTGGGCACCCATCATCCTTCAACCTGGTGCTTTGACAGGCCTTTAGGCCCTTGGGCCCCATCTCAACCTCTTTCATTCTAGAAGAGGCCGAGGATCTGGCCAGCCATCTGCAGTATTCCTGGAAGCATGTGGGTGAGTTGCAACGGGAGCAGAGGAAGGCAGATAGGGTAAGTCCAACCACCTGCCCCATACCCTGGCAGCCCGGCTTTCCAGATGGAGGAGTGAGGGACCTTTAGGTCCCTTCTGCAGGATGGAGTGTCCTGCCCAGAAAGCAGCATGGGCCATTTCTTGCTGCTTTTGTGCGTGGTTGTTAGAGTCAGCCTGGGGCTGTGTCGGCTGCTGTGGGTGAGTTGGGGGCACTGTTGGGAGTGAGCACTGGATGCAGAGCTCAGAGGCCAAGTGCCTACCCTGCCCTTACCTGGCTGTGGCCTTGGCCAAGTCCTAGGTGGGGGTATGGTACTTGCACTGTGAAGGTACAGAAGAGTATCTTTAGTATGTTACCATTTGTGTAGAGAGAGGGAACGTGTGTGTGTGTGTTTGTGTGTGTACTATGATAATATACATAAAACATGTCTGCAAGGATTTGTAAAAAACTTAGGAGAGAGGAACGGGGTGGCTGGGAGATATTTCCCTTCTGTATTTTCTGAGTTTTGGACTATGGGAGTGTACCCTTCAAAAACTGAACACCAGATTATACCCCTTTCTTTCTGTGCCCCCACCCCCAGCTGTTAAAAGTGGAGGGTGTCCAGCTTCTTGGCGTCTTGAAC
This sequence comes from Papio anubis, assembly GCF_008728515.1. Classification (NCBI taxonomy): domain Eukaryota; kingdom Metazoa; phylum Chordata; class Mammalia; order Primates; family Cercopithecidae; genus Papio; species Papio anubis. Next base: position 162,157 of record NW_022161899.1, read on the forward strand.
AAAGAATTGGACAAAATGCACAAAGTGAGGAAGGAATGGAGGGATTTATTGAAACTGAAAGCACACTCCACAGTGTGGGAGTGCACCTGAGCATAAGGGCTCAAAGGCACCGTTAAAGAATTTTTGGGAGTTTACCCCCTAGAGGATTCCATTGGTTACTTCGGGTATGCCCTATGTAAATGGAGAGGATGAAGTAAAGTTACAAAGTCATTTAGCCATAGGCCCCATAGGGAGGATATTTCCTGTTATAGCTGAAGTGTGAACAGGCCTTATGTTCCCTGCCTCCAGATCCTATTTTCCTGCCTGACAGTGAAAAAATGGGCTTAGAAAATCAGATATACCTGAGTGTTCAAATCCCAACTCTGTCTGATGATCTTAGGCAAGCACTTAACCTCTGACACGCCATGTTTTTCAACTACACAATAGAGGTGATAATGGTAACTGCCTGCTATGGTGGTTGTGAGGATTAAATGGGATTGCTAGCATGGTGCCTGGTGAAGCACTCAATAAAGGTTCCAACAGTGGCAGTCATAACGGTAATAACAATAGCAATATTCTCTTTTCTCTCTGGGCCTCTGGTAACCAGCTATAAATTTGATCTCCTTCCCTGTGCCTTCCACCTTTACTGAGTTCTTTGAGAAACAAATGAGACTGTGGGCTTGGAAATGCCTTGAAAACATGTCAGGCGTGATTGAGAGTGAGGAAGTGTTACTGTGGAATAGTCACTGTAGCTGTCGTTCCTGGTCTGCCAGCTGCTCCTCTGCCTGCTGTATCCTGACTTCACCTTTCTGTATTTTCAGTACAACAACCAGTTAACCGGAGACAGTGATGCCCTCAGGCTGAAGTTATACAAGAACAGGTAGGACAGGGGACGGTGGGATGGGAGGTCTGGGGCCCTTAGCATGGGTGATGTGCTGGGAGGTGGGAGGGGTGCAGGTGAGCTTGGTGAGGTGGTCATACAGGTTTGCATGTGTGCACAGGCTAAGCTCTAGTGCTGGCTGTGCCCCTGACTCATGGTATACTTGGGCAACTCATGTCTTCTCTCTGGTGTGCCACCTGTGACTTTTGATTCCTGAGGTCCCTTCCAGTGCCACGGTTCTGTGGTTGTGGGGTGTGGGTAGAGGGTTGATCAGCAAAGCAGCACTTTCTGTTCTTTGTTCATTCCTTTCTCTACTGCCTCTGGCCATAGCAACAGCAATAAGGAGCTGAAGCAGGAGAACTCAGCTTTGGCAGAGCAGCTTCCAGTTGTACTGACTGAGAAGGCAGGGATGCAGCGTAACTTGGAGGAGCTGAAAAAGAAACTAGAACTCACTGACCTCACGCTTCAACAGGCGAGAGGCTGCAGCCCCGGGGGTGGTGGGAGCCCCATTCAGCTGGGGATATGGTCTAGGGATCATGCAGGGTATAGGGAGGCTCCAGCCAAGAGCTGGAAAATTTGGGTCCTTGTTCTGGTCCTGCCATAGAATCCTCTGGAGACTGCTAAAAATCTACAAACTGGGGTCCTGTCATAGACCTAGGGAATCAGAATCTCAGGGTTAGGGCTTAATTTTTTTTTTTTTTTAATGCATCATAGATGAAAACCATTATTTTATAGATTACACTTATATGGTTAGCTCATGAGTCTGTTTATTTCCTTCTGAGGTTCAAGCCAACACTTCGACTATTCCATGGTAATAATAGAGTAGAGTTCTTGTTTGTTTATCTGTTTGTTTGTTTTGGGATGGGGTCTTGCTCTGTCACCGGGGCTGGAGTGTAGTGGCGTGATCTTGGCTCATTGCAACCTTTACCTTCCAGGCGCAAGCGATCCTCCTGCCTCAGCCCCTCAAGTAGCTGGGACTATAGGCACACACCACCACGCCTGGGTAATTTTTGTATTTGTAGAGACATGGCTTCGTCATGTTGCCCAGGCTGGTCTCGAACTCCTGAGCTCAAGCAATCCACTCACCTCAGCCTCCCAAAGTGTTGGGATTACAGGCACGAGCCACCATGCCCAGCCTGAGATCTCTTTAAAATTATTTTTTATTTCTAAAGCAAAGCATCTTCACAGTAGAGATCTTTATTGACCAAGTTGTACATTGAGCCTAGCTTGAGCCCTTTTAAGGGGCACTGTGTGGAACGGCCCAGCCTCCTCAGATAGAAACTTCTCTTTCTTTACCATTCAGTTGTCTAGCTGGTGTGAAGGCCCTAATGCTAACCAGCAGTTACAGCAGCCCATGGAGGAATGGGCACAGCTGGAATCTACCTGGGGCAGGTGAGGCTTTGCAGAGGGAGGGATGTGGAAGGAAGGTGACCCCAGGGGGCCAGTAACAGGTGAGGACCAGTGACAGCCCTTCCTGACTTCTGTGCCCATTCTTGTAGGTGATGGAGTGGCTGAAGTATCTGCAAATGGAGAGAGACCAGTATGCCCAGTATCTGCACGGAGAGAGTGCCATGTGGTGGCAGAGGATGCGGGAGATGTCAGAGAAGGTGAGACCTGACCCTTCAGCCCCAACCACAGATAGGTCACTTGATTGTTCCAGGCATCTGTGAAATGGGAGGAGCACAGCCAGAGGGGGTCCATGGGTCTGGGCTTTGTGGAGGTAGGGGCAGAGAGGGAGACGGTAGCCTGTCCAGC
>NW_022161900.1:0-9898 GCF_008728515.1 Papio anubis
CATACTCTCTGGGGACAATGGGTGGATGAGGCCGCAGCTTTCCCTATATTATAAGATGTGCTAAGAGGGAAGGGAAACCCATCCTGAAAACTGAGAGCAGAAAATTAGGCAGTATTTTGCAGTCAAGAAGGGGTAACAGTAGAATACATAATTGTTACAGTGACCATCCTAATCTGAGTCCCTCAGTTAAGGACTGGATTCAGTTCAATCTAGCACTTCATGATTCATGCAAGTAACACATTATTTCTGCAGCAACTGCCAAGTGCTAGCCCCTGTTACAGACCAGAGACACAACAAGCAGATGACAAGCAGAAGATTAGATGGTGTCAGGTGGTGAGAAGAAAGAGAAGAAAAAGAATACATCTCAGGTGGTGAGAAGAAAGAGAATACATTAACCATGGAGGTTAATGGAGTGGGCAATTGTAGGAGTGGGGTGGACATATTGTCAGCAGAGACCTCATTCGTTAGGTACAATTTGGTAAGCTCAGATTTGACACACTCCTGTTGGTTACGTGCTCAGGGCTAAGTTCTAGGGGCTTTTACATTGTATGTCAGAGACTGTCTACAGTGTGTTACTCCATTGGTTGACTTAGTTGATCGTGTTGATTGGTTGGGGGCCCCCTTCCTTCATTTCTTTATATTGTGTCCTTCTTCAACAGCATGCAAAACAAGACTTTTTCAGCAATATTCTATCTTCTGCAGCCTCTGCTGCTGATACCCAGGCAAACAGGGTCTGGAATGGACCTCAAGCAATCTCCAACAGACCTACAGCTGAGGGTCCTGACTGTTAGAGGGAAAACTAACAAACAGGAAGGACACCCACACCAAAACCCCATCAGTACGTCACCATCTTCAAAGACCAGAGGCAGATAAAACCACAAAGATGGGGAAAAAGCAGGCAGAAAAGCTGGAAATTCAAAAAATAAGAGCACATCTCCCCCTGCAAAGGAATGCAGCTCATCGCCAGTAACGGATCAAAGCTGGATGGAGAATGACTTTGATGAGATGAGAGAAGGCTTCAGTCCATCAAACTTCTCAGAGCTAAAGGAGGAATTACGTATCCAGCACAAAGAAACTAGAAACGTTGAAAAAAGAGTGGAAAAATTGATAACTAGAATAATTAATGCAGAGAAGGCCATAAATGAACTGACAGAGATGAAAACCATGACACGAGAAATACGTGACAAATGCACAAGCTTCAGTAACCAACTCCATCAACTGGAAGAAAGAGTATCAGCGATTGAGGATCAAATGAATGAAATGAAGCGAGAAGAGAAATCTAAAAAAAAGAAGAAAAAGAAATGAACAAAGCCTGCAAGAAGTATGGAATTATGTAAAAAGACCAAATCTACGTCTGATTGGGGTGCCTGAAAGTGAGGGGGAAAATGGAACCAAGTTGAAAAACACTCTTCAGGATATCATCATCCGTGAGAGAACTTCCCAACCTAGAAGGGCAGGCCAACATTCAAATCCAGGAAAATACAGAGAACGCCAAAGATACTCCTCGAGCAACCCCAAAGAGACATAATTGCCAGATTCACCAAAAGTTGAAATGAAGGAAAAAATCTTAAGGGCAGCCATATAGAAAAGGTCGGTTACCCACAAAGGGAAGCCTCCATCAGACTAACAGCAGATCTCTTGGCAGAAACTCCAAGCCAGAAAAGAGTAAATAATATTCAACATTCTTAAAGAAAAGAATTTCAACCCAGAATTTCACAGCCAAATCTCAAGTTTCTGCTAAGTGAAGGAGAAATAAAACTTTACAGATAAGCAAATACTTAGAGGATTTTGTCACCAATTGTGTCTTACAAGAGGACCCTGAAGGAAGCACTAAACATGAAAGGAACAACCGGCGTCTGCCATTGTGAAAACATGCCAAAACAAAGCACCATTTAGGCGAAAAGAAACTGCACTAAATCAACGAGTTAAAATAACCAGTTAATATAATGCAGGATCAAGTTCACATAACAATATTAACCTTAGATGGAAATGGACTAAATGGTATCCAATTAAAGATAGATCAGCAAATCGGCTAAAGAGTCAAGACCCATCAGTTTACAACGTGAGCATTTCATCTCATGCAGAGACATACATAGGCTCAAAATAAAGGGATGGAGGAAGATCTACCGCTAAAATGGAGAACAAAAAAAGTGGGGGTTGCAATACTAGCTCCTGATAAAACAGACTTAAACCATCAAAGAATCAAAAGAGAAAAAGAAGGCCATTACATAATGGTAAAAGTGACCATCCAACAGGAAGAGCTAACTATCCTAAATAACATATGGCGCACCAACAACAGTGAGCACCTAGATTCATAAAGCAAGTCCTAGAGACTTACAAAGAGATTTAGACTCAAACACATAATAATGGAGACTTTAATACTCCACTGTCAACATTAGACAGATCGAGACAGAAAGTGAACAAGCATATCCAGGAATTGAACTCATCTCTGCAGCAAGCAGACCCACAGACATCTATAGAACTCTCCACCCCCAAATCAACAGAATATACACATTCTTCTCAAAGCACCACATCACACTTATTCCGCAAATTGACTCACGTAATTGGAAGTAAAAGCACTCCTCAGCAAATGTACAAGAACAGAAATTATAACAAACTGTCTCTCAGACTACAGTGCACCCAAACGAACTCAGGACTCAAACTCAATCAGAACTGCTCAACTACATGGAAACTGGAACAACCCGTTCTGGAATGACCAATACTGCATATATAACGAAATGAAGGCAGAAAATAAAGATGTTCTTTTGAAACCAATGAGAACAAAGATAAATACCCAGAATCTCTGGGACATTTAAAGCAGTGTGTAGAGGGAAATTTATAGCACTAAATGCCCACAAGAGCAGGAAAGATCTAAAAATTGACACCCTAACATCACAATTAAAAGAAATAGAGAATAAGAGCAAACACATTTAAAAGCTAGCAGAAGGCAAGAAATAACTAAGACTCCAGAACCAAAGGAGATAGACAAAAACCCTCCAAAAATCAATGAATCCAGGGACTTGGTTTTTGAAAAGATCAAACAAACTGATAGACCGCTAGCAAGATTAATAAAGAAAGAAAAGAGAGAAGAATCAAATAGATGGCAATAAAAATGATAAGGGGAAACCACCACCAACCCCACAGAAATACAAACTACCATCAGAGAATACTATAAACACCTCTCTATAAAATAAATCCAGAAAATCTAGAAGAAATGGATAATTTCCTGACACTCCACCTCCCACTAAACCAGGAAGAAAGCCAACTCTGAATAGATCAATAGCACCTTGAAATTGAGGCAATAATTAATACTACCAACCAAAAAGTCCAGGACCAGATGGATTCATACAGCTGAAATTCTACCAGAGGTAAGTACAAGGAGGAGCTGGGCACCATTCTGCTGAAACTATTCCAATCAATAGAAAAAGAGGAATCCTCCTTAACTCATTTTATGAGGCCAACATCAGAATTGATACCAAAGCCTGGTAGAATAAACAAAAAAAGAGAATTTTAGACCAATATCCCCGATAGATGAACATCGATGCAAAATCCTAATAAAATAATTGGCAAACCGATCCAGCAGCATGAACAAAAAAGCTTTATCCACCATGATCATGGGCTTCATCCCTGGGATGCAGGCTGCTTCAACATATGCAAATCAATAAAAACATAATCCAGCATATAAATAGAACCAAAGATCGTCCACATTATCTCTAATGATGCAGAAAGGCCTTTGACAAAATTCAACAGCCCTTCATGCTAAAAAATGCTCAATAAATTCGGTATTGATGGGAACGTATCTCAAAAATAATAAGAGCTATTTATGACAAACCCACAGCCAATATCATACTGAATGGGCAAAAAACTGAAAAATTCCCTTTGAAACTGGCATTAAGACTAGATGCCCTCTGTCACCAATTCTATTCAACATAGTGTTGGAAGTTCTGGCTAAAGCCATCAGGGCAAGAGAAAGAAACTGGCGGTATCTAGTTAGAAGAAGTCAAATTGTCCCTGTTTGCAGATGATGATTGTATATATTTAGAAAACCCCATTGTCTCAGCCTAAAATCTCCTTAAGCTATTAAGCAACTTCAGCAAAGTCTCAGGATACAAAACAAAAATCACAGCATTCTTATACACCAGAAAGAACAGAAGCCAAATCATGAATGAACTTCCATTCACAAACGCTCTCAAAGAGAATGAAATACCTAGAATCCAACTTACAAGGGATGTAAAGGGCCCTTCAAGGAACTACAAACCACTGTTCAGTGAAATAAAAGAGGACACAAACAATGGAAGAACATACCATGCTCATGGATAGAAGAATCAATATCGTGAAAAATAGCCATACCGCCTAAGGTAATTTATAGACTAATGCCATCCCCATCAAGTCACCAATGAGTTTTCCAGAATTGAAAACTGCTTGTAAAGTTCATATGGAACCAAAAAAGAGCCCTCGCATCTCCAAGATAATCCTAAGTCAGTAAAAGAACAAAGCTGGAGGCATCACGCTACCTGACTTCAAACTATACTACAAGGCTACAGTAACCAAAACAGCATGGTACTGGTACCAAACAGAGATATAGACCAATGGAACAGAACAGAGTCCCTCAGAAATAATACCAATACATCTACAGCCATCTGATCTTTGACAAAACTGACAAAAACAAGAAATGGGAAAAGGATTCCTTATTTAATAAATGGTGCTGAAAATTGGCTAGGTATAAGTAGAAAGCTGAAACTGGATCCTTCTCCACTCCTTATATGAAAATTAGACCAAGATGGATTAGAGGATCAAATGCTAGACCTAATGACCATAAAAAACCCTAGAAGAAAAACCTAGGTACTATTCAGGACATATAGGTACGCAAGGACTTCATGTCTAAAACAAAAGCAACGGCAACAAAAGCCAAAATTGACAAGTGGGGTCTAATTAAACTAAAGAGCTTCTGCACAGCAAAAGAAACTACCATAGCACACAACTGAACGCAAAGCATAACATATGGGAGAAAACTTTTGCCAATCTACTCATCTGACAAGGGCTGATATCCAGAACCTACAAAGAACTCAAACAAATTTACAAAGAAAAACAACCCCACATCAAAAAGTGGGCAAAAACTACATGTGAACAGACATTTCTCAAAAAGAACATTCATGCAGCCAACGAGCCTTGAAAAATGCTCCTCATCACTGGCCCATCAGAGAAATGCAAATCAAAATCACAATGAGATGCCATCTCACCAGCTTCAAATAGCGTCATTAAAATCTGAGAAACAACAGGTGCTGGAGAGGCTGTGGAGAAATAGGAACACTTTGCCTGTTGGTGGGATTGTAAACTAGTTCAACCATTATGGAAAACAGTATGGCGATTCCTCAAGGATCTAGAACTAGATGGCACCATACCTTGTTAACCATCCATTACTGGGTATGTATACCCAAAGTTATAAATTATGCTGCTATAAGAGACACATGCTGCGTATGTTCATTGCGGCAGCACTATTCACAATAGCAAAGACTTGGAATCAGCAAATGTGCATCAATGACAACAGGAATTGGATTAAAAATGCTATTTCATACACCATGAATACTATGCAGCCATAAAAATGATGAGTTTGCATCCTTTGTAGGGAGACATAGATGCAACTAGGCTCCTCACTCTCAACAAACTATCACAAGAACAGAAAACCAAACATACATGTTCCTCCTCATAGGTGAGGAACTGAACAATGAATCACTTGGACTGCCGGGGAAGGGGAACATCACACACGGGAGGCCTATCATGAGAGGAGAGGGGGAAGTGGGAGGGATTACGTGGGGAGTTATACCTGATGTAATTAATGGCGAGTTGATAGGTGCTGACGAGTTAATATATAGGTGCAGCACCAACATGCTTTGGGAAAGTAACCACATATATGTAACAAACTTGCGTTATGCCACATGTACCTAGAACTTAAAAAGAAGTATAATAATAATAATAATAATAATAATAAAAGAAAAGAAAATGTGGCACATGTACACCATGGAATACTATGCAGCCATAAAAAGGATGACTTCTGTATGTCCTTTGTAGGGACATGGATGAAGCCTATGAAAACAATCATTCTAAGCAAACTATATCACATTAAAGACAGAAAACCTCAAACACCTGCATGTTCTCACTCTTAGATTGGGAGTGAACAATGAGAACATTTCACACGTTGAGGGAACATCACACACTGAGACCTGTTGGGGGTGGGAGCTGGGAGGGATGGCATTGGCCAGAAATACCTAATGTAGCCTGTTGGTTACCATGCAACAAACCAACATGGCACATGTCATCTAACAAACCATGTTATTTTGTTGCCAGAACTTAAAGTGTGTCTCTATATATATATATATATATATATCTGTGAAGAGCACATTCAGGCAGAAAAGCAGTACATACAAAGGGACCTGAAGCAGCTTCATGGAATAGCGCGACTGATAGAAACATCAGTGAACACTCAGCATGGCTTGAGTGGAATGCATGAAATAAAACAGGGTAGTAGGTAGTCAAGTGGTGAAGAGGTGGTAGGGTAGATCATGTCAGGCTTTGGAAATCTTTTCAAAAGCAGTCTTTTCCTCTAAGTTGCAAGGTATTTGGGAGGTTTCTATCAGAAGCTGCTGCAAGGTGGACCGGGTAGAAGCAGAGAAATCCGTTGGGGGCTATCGTTGTCATTCAGGTAAGAGATAATAGCAGCTTGCACCAGATGGTAGTAGTCAAATGGTGAGAAAAAATCAAATTCTGAAAATATTTTAAAGCTAAAGGTAATGCAATTTACTAATAAACTGGATGTTAAGTATGAGTGACGGAAAAAAGTCAAGGATGACTACATAAATGATTTGGGAAGTTGACTGTGAAGAAGGGTTCAAAATATTAGACAATGGCTGGAGGGGACAGGGAAAAAGGTGAGCAGTTTAAGAATATGATTGCCTGAAAATGAGAAGAAACCTGTATTACCTCAGCTAAGACTGCTGTAACATAATACCACAGACAGGGTGGTTTAAGAACAGAAATTTGGCCTGGTGTCGGGGCTCACGCCTGTAGTCCCAGCACTTTGGGAGGCCAAGGCAAGTGGATCACAAGGTCAGGAGTTCAAGACCAGCCTGGCCAAGGTGATGAAACCCCATCTCTACTAAAAACACAAAAATTAGCCAGGTGCGGTGGCAGGTGCCTGTAATCCCAGTTACTCGGGTGGCTGAGGCAGGAGAATTACTTGAACACAGGGGGCAGAGGTTGCAGTGAGCTGACAGTACCACCGTACTCCAGCCTGGGTGACAGAGTGAGACTCCGTCTCAAAAAAAAAAAAAAAAAAAAAAAGAAAGAAATTTATTTTCTAACAGTTCTGGAGGCTGCACGTTCAAGACCAAGATGGTAGCAGGGTAGGTCTCCTCTGAGGCCTCTCTCCTTGGCATCCAGATGGCTATCCCTTTACTGTCTTTTCACACGGTCGCCCTCTGTGCACGCACATCCCTGGTGTGTCTGTGTGCTGAATCTCCTCTTCTTCTAAAAACACCAGTCCTATTGGAATAAGGCACAACCTAATGCTGTCATTTTAACATAATTACCTTTTTAAAGGCCCTATATCCAAATGTGGTCACATTCTGACTTACTGTGGGTTAGAGCTTTAATACATGGATTTTGGGGAAAACACTATAAAATGCGTATCTTTGTGATTTTGACTTAGTAGCCATAGAAGAAGAGGAATCACATGAAAGTGTACTGCTCTCCTTTTCAGACTGAAATATCATCTAAGATCAGTATTTGCAATGACCCACGTGGTAGTCGAGGGAGAGAGTGCCTTGCAGCAAGGCTTTTGGATTGTTCTTGGACATAAAGGGTGAATTATATAAAGAAGAGTTTTTGGAAAATATTTGCAGGATTGGTATGGAAGCCACATGTCCTTTTATGGAATCAGGTTCTAGAAATTGAAACCTACAGATTTTGAACTTGCCACCTGTACCACACACATTTTTCTAAACCTAGTCTCAGATTGAGAAAGAGAGACAGAAAATGAGATCAGGAAATAAAAATAATAAAAAAGGAATGAAAGTGTAGTTTTGACCCAAGGACCTTAAACAGAACAACGGGTTACTCAGATACTCCTTTTTTAAATAATGAAAATGAAATGAGAGAAAGTAGATGGTCGTTGTTATCACTATTATCACAGCTGTCATTCCCTCATTGATGCCTTATTAAGATGGATTTTAGTTAGATCGCAATTTAATATGGTGTTTGGCATAGAAGAAGTGCTAAATAAATATTTTTAAATAACTGCCAGTGAAGGAGAGAAAAAGAGAACCTGAGTCATTGAGGTGATGCGCGAGTAGGATGCAAGCCAGGACAGAAGTTTACAGGGCCATATGTGGGTAAAAATGGCCATACTGAAGTAGGGACTCTGTGATATATACCTCATTCTTACTCGGGGCAGTGATAAAAAAGGGAGAGCCTTGTTCAAAAAAACTGGACAACAGTGTCATTATAAGGGAAAGCATTTACCTTTTTTTCCATAGACATCCTTTGTTCAACCCCATGCTTCAAGGTTGCACATTCAAAACATACCTTCAAAGATTACAGCTTTTAGAGTTTCAAGACAGCAACAGAAGAGTGTTCAACCATGTGAGAGCTCTTCATAGGCCCTGTTCTCCCTGTTCCACTGTAATCCATAAATGGTTGGAAATGCAGACCACTGAAGAGAATTAATTAGGACTTTTCAGATTAAATGGGAACAATTCAAAGAGTCAAAAGTTTATTTTCCATCCAGTGTGAGTTTCCTATTTAGTTCAGTAAAGCTCAACTTTTACCAGTAGTTTCATTCTCTTGTGGTACGTAAAACCTACACATAGGCAGAGGCACCCAGAGGGAACTATATTCTGAGTTATTAGTAAATTCTCTCCAAGTGAAGCTGCCAAACACAGCTGCTTAAAACTAGATATAGCTTCTCAGGAAGGAGCCCAAGCTCAGGCTCTGCCACTGAGATTGGATTAACAGGAGCTCGCAGGGCTCCCTTGGATAAGCTGCATGGACCCAGGGTTGTTAATTTGAGAACTTTATTAAATAGTGGATTAGGATTGAAAGGGAAGGCATCCAAATGTAAGAAGCCCTAGTTTGTTGAAATGAGAAAATTGATACTGAATGAGGTTATCTCTTGAATCTGGGCAGACTTGTTTTGGCTACCCTACTGCTCAACTCCTAATTAGTAGGGCAGAGAAACAAGTCCACGTAGGCTAAATGGCCAAGAACAGATGAAAATCAGCTAATAATATACTAATTAGGAACAAAGCCAAAGCAGGACCTGCAGATGCCCAAAGTTAAAGAGATGCAAAGAAAAGTGTTGCTATCTTAAAAAAACAAAAACAAAAACAAAATAAAACAAAACAACAAAACAGGACTGGTCAGAACAAGTTTTTCAACAGCATATACTTTTAGACTAAGATTGAGGATGAAGGTAACAGGAAAATGATTAGCCCCATAGTTAGGATTACTTATATTTAGAAAAATATTTGCAAAACTTTCCTTCTTTCATATCATAATGAACACTGAAATTGTGTTGTTTTCCAACATAGCTGCTAATATTTGCAAAGTAATAATTTTGCAAAGGAAATGGCTTGAAATAAAGCATGCCTGATGCTTAAGAGAAAGCAAAGAATGCTATCTTTGAGTAGTTACTTAGGTAGCTTTTGATCAGAAGGAAGTGACATAGAAACATCCGATTCCAGTCTCACTGGTGCTGTTTACTCCATGTGACCATTATCATGTCTTACTTCTGCACTGGCTTTAGGGTACTTCTACATCATATGAAAGTACTGTACAATTTCCAAGTTCCTTCTAAGTCAAACATTCTGTTACTCTTCCCTCCAAAAGATCCTTCAAGACAATG
>NW_022161901.1:0-9895 GCF_008728515.1 Papio anubis
AGACCTGCCCTCTTGAATGGAGGTAACATGCTTAGGCCATGTTCACAGATCCCTCACCTTTCAGTTGTTACGTATCTGATGGCATTAAAATTGTCCTGATTATGGATATTTTAGTCATTTTTTTATCAAAATGCTCTGATTTTGTAAATAATAAAGGTTACTTGAAGAATGCATGTAAATGCACATAGAATAGAGCCAATTAAAAACCATTATGCCAAATCTAACCCTCAAAATTGAATTAAATTGAACTAACACGAAATACTGATGCCACCGTGACAACTAGTGTCTTCATAACTACATGACCTGAATACTCTTTGTCCTCTTATTCTGCAGACAAAGTATGTACCTTGCTTTACATTTTCATCAAACTCTAACTCAGGAAATTGAGTTTTGATCTTTGTAGTATTACTATGCAGGTAGAGAAGATGCACATGCTTTGGAAAACTATGTATTACCTACATGTCAAAAATAATAAAACTTAAATGGGAAAAGCCTCGACCAAGGGACGCAATAAGCAAATGATTTGAGGCTGGACTGCTAAGCAGCTGGATCTTACCTCTGAAGTTGTTGAGCATGTCTAGGACTCCAGTTATGCACCATGAAGTAAGCTCTGGGTACACTGGCTGGGGCTTTTGCATCTGTGCCAAACAGCCCTGCAAAAAAATGGCCTCAGCTATATGTCCAGGCCCAGAGCTAATCATACCATCATACAAAGATATCATATTTTCATATAACATGTTTCCTCAGAATTCTGCCAGTTTTGGTTAACTGCATGCACATTTTATTCCACACTCCAAGGGCCAGAAGAAGGTTGCTTTTTCTGATTTTTTTTTTTTTTTTTTGCATAAAAACCCAATTTCCCCACATATGTTGTTTTCAGACATTACACAACTTCTAAAGTCATTAAAAGACATTGCGTCCCTCTCTGCATCATACCCCCTGAGGGTATGCAAAAATCTTGGAAACATTTCAGAGAGCAAAAAACTCAAACAGGCAGGGCGCGGTGGCTCACGCCTGTAATCCCAGCACTTTGGGAGGCCGAGGCGGGCGGATCACAAGGTCAGGAGTTCGAGACCACGGTGAAACCCCGTCTCTACTAAAAATACAAAAAAATTAGCCGGGCGCAGTGGCAGGCGCCTGTAGTCCCAGCTACTTGGGAGGCTGGGGCAGGAGAATGGCAGGAACCCGGGAGGCGCACCAGGCAGGGGAACAGAGCGAGACTCCGTCTCAAAAAAAAAAAAAAAAAAAAAAGCTCAAACAAAAATCTTTGGGACCTGAGCCTGTAGCTGTCACTAATGCTAGTCACTGTCTAACATAGAATATGCACTGAGACAAAAAGCTTTAATCTTTTGTGCAAAACAAAAGAGAATAATTCCAGCCTGAACACCCTGCTGCTGAGGGTCCCGAGGCAACCATTTTCCTGAGGTCTTTCCTAGAACTGGGTGTATTGTGATGGAGTAGGTCCAGGTCATTGACACTTTTAGGAACAAAACCTTCCTCCTCAGGACACCCAGAGGGAATCTCTCTCCTCCCTCAGTCTTTTTTTTTTTTTTTTTTTTAAATCTCCTACCCCTCCAGAGTAGAAGACACCTCTATGATTCCTCAAAGTAATTTTGTATTAAGATCTGTGGGGTAGGGCTGGACAGGATGGATGGACTGGGAAGAACAAACTTCAGAATGGCAAACTGTTTTTACATATATTTGAATTCATACAAATTTTAAGATGAAAACTTTCCAGACCGAAGAGAAGAAGACCTCAGGCTCTCTTTTCAAACAAAAATGGAAATAGCCACTGAGAATGATATTAGTACCTCAAAATGTATACACCCCGTTCATTCACAAGAGAATGAACTTTTCAGAAAAAGCATTTTTTTAGTGTAAACTCACCTTGCTGATACATTTCCCACATCCTGCAAAAAATAAAAGACAATGTTAATTATGAGAGATTTTTCCTTCTGCATCTTTTCTCATACTCTTTTTTCTTTCTGTTTTACTGTTTTAAAAATGTGTATCTCTCTCATTCCCCTCTAAGTAATCATTCAAGGCTACGTTAATAACAGAACCTCAACTAAATAATGGAAAGCATCATCAGTGGGCATGAAGAAGAAAGGAGCTGAGCAAGAGATGGTAGAGGAAAGCAAAGATATCTAGGTTTCCAGTGTCATTAATTTCCTAATCTTATTTCCAAGGAAAGGTCTGACCACTCATGACAACTATTAAAACAGAGCAGAACCATATGAGAAACAGAGTACACGGACATTGATGAGCAACTTTCACAAACCTGGCCCAGGCAAGGGGAAACCCCTCAATGGCTTTAGCAAATCACTGTTGTATGGGACATCAGAGAGTGAGGAGGAACTAAGGCATATCAATGGAGTATTAATAACCTTCTAGCCTCGAGTTCTAATGATTTTAGATGATCTCTCTGTGTGGATAGTACTCTAAATTATGTTGAAGAGAATTTTGTTATATGTGATCTCCTAAAATGGCAAAAATTTCCCAAAGATTACCAAAGTAT
The DNA here is from genome assembly GCF_008728515.1 of Papio anubis. NCBI lineage: Eukaryota > Metazoa > Chordata > Mammalia > Primates > Cercopithecidae > Papio > Papio anubis. Next base: position 2,519 of record NW_022161901.1, read on the forward strand.
CCAGTAATAAGTGACTGGACAGATGTACTATAATGGTGGGAGTCAGACAGCATGTGTCACTTAGCTTAGAGCAGTGACATATGCAGGTGACATGTGCATGTCCTGGCAGCAATGTCCAGCAAGGACTTCCTGTCTCTGAGGATGGACCCTCCTCTCACCTGGAGCAGCTCCCATGTCAGGCATATGGCACGCCTCCCACAGCTCGTACATGTCTTCATCCTTTCTAAAATGCTGTCATTCTCATTTGATTTGTCTTCGCCGAAGAAAAGTGCTCTTGCTTCTTTCCAGCGCCTGCAGATGCAGTCGCTCCTCCTCATCGAGAAGTAGATGCATCTTTTGATATTGAATAGTGGTTATCACCTTCCTTATTGACACATAGTCCTGCAGAGATGTTTGGTTAAAAGAATTACATGTTCTCACTCTCAATAGAAAAGTTCAAATAATTATATGCTGGGTGTAATCAAGCAATTTGTAAACTTTCTGCCTCACTCTTGCAAAGAGTCTTGAATATTTGCTGTTTTTTTCTGTCCATCTTTTTCAATATTCCTATTCTCTCTCCCTTTTTAAATTAAAACCTATATAAAGACTCCTGGTTTCTGTCACTGTGATCCTTTTTTACAGTTCTTACTGAGTCAATTATTTCCTCTATTAATCTCTCTTTTAGGATTTTTCCATGTCTGATTCGCTAAATGTTAAAGAACAATTAGCCATACATCATATTATACGGTTTTTTTTTTTTACTTTTACTATATTTTTACTCTATATACTATTCTATTTCTTTCCTCTTCCTCACACCCAATCTTAGTGAAATGTTGCCTCATCTCCAGTGTCTGAAAAAGTTTATATTAACCTTCAAATTTGAACTAGAATACATATCATGCCATTTATCCAATATACTAGAATTAATTTGGCTAGCTTGTGTGGGCTCCTGTATTTGCGATTCCTATTATATCAGTTGAAATCACTACATTTTCTTGGGATGAAATCACTATCTTTTAACTGGTAATTTGAATTTAGCTAAAAAGTATAAGCCAACATTGTCTTTATTTGCGTAAAAAGAAAGGAAATATTTTCATTCTTACCACTAACGAACGAAATTTTCTAGTTTCCTGATTTAGATGGTTTTGTGTCTCTTGATTGATTCTCCACAAATAGTCCATTTCTTTTATAAGTTTCTCCTGCAAAAGAAGCAAGAAGCTTAGCAAAAATGGAGACAGTATACTAGATTTCATCCCCTTATCAATCAAATAAAAAGGCTGTAATTGAAAGAAACACAAATTCAAGTTAGAGTGGAGTGGTCAGATTTTTCCAAGTTAAACAAATTTGGTTCTATTAATTTGGATATGAAAAGTCATAGAAATATAATGGAGAGTTTTAAGGGACCCTTCAGATAATATCATCAATTTTCTGAGAAACTGGCTTTTATATAACATGACTTTGAAAAGTGTTCTTGGTGCTGGTCACCTGTTCCACAGCTCCATTCTACATCGCTTCTGAACAATAATGTTTCTAAGGAAACCTCCTTTTTAGTGAAGCAAGTCTCAACACAGCTATGATTAGAGTGCTAAATTAGTCAGCAACATTGAAAGGACACGTTTATGTGTTATGATTGACATGGAATAATCACCACCTCCACCATCTGCATTCTCATCACCATCATTGCATTGGCCCTCACCATTCTTATTTGGGACTCTATACATATCAAACTGCCTTAGAGGCATCACATACCCTGCATTCCTCAGCAGCCCATCCTATTGGACTGTGGCTGTGAGCCATGTGCTCTGGTGACTCAGAGCAGGGCCCACAGAGCAATCTCTTGTCAGCCTCACAGAAGAGCTCCTTAGTCTCTTCATGGAGCACACAGATATTGTGTGAGTTGTTGATGTTCTGAGGTCTGGTCAGTCTGGCTAGGGAAGCCAGCTTTTTGAGTACAACATTGGTGTTGAAGTCGGGCTTCGCTGAGATTTCTCTGCACTCAGGGCAGCGCATAGGTGCTCTGCCTTCTTCCCAGCAGAAGTAGAGGCAGGGCCTGCAAAAGCTGTGCCCACAGTCAATGGTGACCGGGTCTATGAAGTAGTTCATGCAAATGGAGCAGATGAGCTCATTCTGGAAGGCTTGCAGGGTGTCTGAATCCATATCTCTGAAAATTTAAAAAAAAAGTGAGAATTTCTTTCTCTTATTTTTATTTGCCCCAATGAAAAGGAAAAAAAAAAGCCAGTGGACAATTTTCCTTGTCTACTTGAGTCTGTCCAATATGTCTAATAAGTTAGCTCCAGTATAAACTGAGACATAGTAAATGCAAACGTGCTGGATTTATAAAGTTTTCCCTCAATAGCCATTGAAGATTGGGTCCAGGAATCCCTGAGATACCAAGATCCTTAGATGTTCCAGGCTCTTATTAGTAAATGGTGTGGGATTTGCATGTAACCTAAACCTATCCTCCTGAATACTTTATGTCTAGATTACTTTGAATGCCTAATACAATGTAAATGCTGTATAAATACTTGTAATGCCATACTGTTTAGGAACAGCAAGAAGATTGTTAAAAATATGTATATGTTTGGCAGGACGCAGTTGCCCACACCTGTAATCCCAGCACTTCGGACGGCCGAGATGGGAAGATCACGAGGTCAGGAGACCCAGACCATCCTGGCTAACATGGTGAAACCCCGTTTCTATTAAAAATAGAAAAAATTAGCCAGGGGTGGTGGCATGTGCCTGTAGTCCCAGCTATTCAGGAGGCTGAGGCAGGAGAATTGCCTGAACCCAGGAGGTAGAGATTGTAGTGAGCTGAGATGATGCCACTGCACTCCAGCATGGGTAATAGAGTGAGACTCTGTCTCCCAAAAAAAAAAAAAAAAAAAACAGGACATGTTCAGTACAGTTGCTTTTTCCTTCTTCCTGTACATATTTTTTTCTGAGATTAGTTGAATCCACAGTTATGAAACTTATGAATATGAACAAGCACCTGTGATTGAAATGAGAAAATGAGATGAGAGCCCTCATGGTATTTTTGTTAAACAAGCCATATTCTCAATCATTCCCAGTTACTTAGCAAGCTTAAAGCCTGGGTAGACGGTAAAAGCTGAGGTGATTTCTCAGTCACTTATATAAGCTGATTCTTAATTCTTAGTCTCATTCTTAACCACATTCTTAATCTCGTTCTATGTCTGTCATTCTCTCTCAACGATTCCATGATGATAATATATGACAGACACTTAGTATCTATGCTATTATTCTGTACTCCCTGCCTCCAAACTCACCTATGAAGTTTGCTCACACAATTATAAATGAAGTAGGTTTTATCTAAGATTGATTAATCAGAGTGGACTATCAACTCCTAAAATTATCAATCATTAAATTTGTCCTTTTAACTTTAATATCAAAACTTTTCCTTTCACTACATTAATCGTAAATCATATCTATTATTCTTAATTTAGAAAATTTTTTCCCATATTCAATTCAGATGATTAGAGAGAACACTTTCACATTCTGAAATAGTGAATATTTAAACTATAATAATTTACAAGAATTAATCAACAATTAATTATCTTGTAAAATAACAATAAAAGTGAAGATATGTATTAGGTTTTCCACTCTACACTAGAAAATCCAGAAATGCAGTTAATGGAAGCATGGCCACCAATTCACCATTCCTTTTAGTGACTTGGGAGTTGCAGCCTCTTGGGAGCCCTTGTCAGAGGGTTACATCTATTTTTTTTTCCTTCTTTCTTTCTTTCCCTTTTATTTATTTATTTATTTATTTATTTATTTATTTATTTATTTATTTGTTGTTGTTGTTGAGATGCAGTCTCACTCTGTCACCCGGGCTGGAATGCAGTGGCATGATCTCAGCTTACTGCAACATCCGCCTCCCAGGTTCCAGCAATTCTCCTGCCACAGCCTCCCGAGTAGCTGATACTACAGGCACCCGCCACCATGCTATGATAATTTTTTTGTATTTTAAGTAAAAACGTGGTTTCGCCATGTTTGTCAGGCTGGTTTCTAACTCTAGACCTCAAGCGGTCTGCCTGCCTTGGCCTCTCAAAGTGCTAGGCTGCAAACATGAGCCATCGTGCCTGGCCAATTAAAACTATTTTCAACAGCTTTCAAATCTAGTCTACAAACTGCAAATTTTGAAGACACAGCAAATAAGACCTTTGCAATAAGAAGTTTCAAAGTAATTCAACATTTTTTACATTGACTTTGGTGTACATTATAACCATGACTACATGCCAACATTCTAGGGAACATTTTAGGTATTTTATGGGTTCTATCATTGCATGAAACTATCGAAATATATCTTTTCACACTTAAAAAAAAAATCTAACAATACAGAAAATAGTCACATAAGAAGAATCTAATAGCAAGGCACACAAACCAGATGTTACAAATTGAAGATACTTTACATTGATTTTCTGTAAAATCACGAAGACAGTTACTTGTTTGCTTAGAAAAGACCCAAGCATGCTGCCGGGTAAATTTAAAGTATTTTTAAGAGAAAAAGTGAGCATGATGAGTTTACTGCAGATTTTATACTCACAAGGCTATTATGAATGGTCTCAGTCTAGAAGCTCTGTAGATACCGAGATTAGAAGTAACTCCTGGTGCTCCAAAGCCCAGCAGTCACAAATGCAGTGGGTCCTCACTGAAGGAGAGAGAAGTCTCTGGACAAGCATCTTTTTAAAGGGTATGGGCCCAGCAAAGACCACACCCACTTCCTGAGATTGATTAGATTGCACAGAAAGGGGTAAATTGACTGATTAGGTTTATTAAGTATTAAAAACCACACTTGGGGGCCCAAAGCTCAACAGACAAGTTTGGAATGAGATGTAAGAAAGTTGACTTAACACAGGTTATTCAAAGAAATATTTTAACTATAACAATTATTTCATTAAACATTATCACATGTTATTTTTTTTATTTATTTTTTTTTTTGAGACGGTGTCTCACTCTGTCATCCAGGCTGCATTGCAATGACTTGGTATTGGCTCACTGCAACCTCTGCCTCTCGAGTTCAAGTGATTCTCTTGCCTCAGCCTCCCGAGTAGCTGGGATTACAGGCACCCGCCACTACGCCCACCTAATTTTTGTACTTTTAGTATAGACAGGATTTCACCATGATACTCAGACTGATCTTGAACTCCTGACCTCAGGTGATCTGCCCACCTTGGCCTCCCAAAGTGCTAGGATTACAAGCATGAGCCACTGCACTAGGCCACATGCTAATTTTAAAATTTTATTTCTCACTCTGTTTTAAAATTATAATTGCTTAAGTGCCTAGCCGTTATTTATCTGAATATGTTCAAAGATAAAACATTAACTGGGATTACCAACACATCTGTACTGTGTAACTGTCTTGTTTAAAAAAGTACAGCAAGGAACTCAATTGTGTTTCACATGATTGTATATATGATGGTTGATAGAATTAGTTGTAGCAGCCTGTTTTTCTTATTTTTACTATTTTGACTATTTCCTAATGATTGTTTCGACTATTTTCTAATGGATTTACTGTGAATTTTATACTACTATGAATGGTCTCAGTCTAGAAGCTCTGTAGATATCCAGACTACAAGTAACTCCTGGTGCTCTAAAGCCCAGCAGCCACAAATCCGGTGGGTCCTCCCTGAAGGAGAGAGAAATCTCTGGACATGCATCCTTTTAAACTGTATGGGATCACAAAAGACCACACCCACTTCCTGAGGTGGATTAGATTGCACAGAAAGGGGTAAATTGACCGATTAGGTTTATTAAGTATTGAAAACCACACTTGGGGGCCCAAAGCTCAACAGACAAGTTTGGAATGAGAGGCAAGAAAGTTGACTTAACACAGGTTATTCAAAGAAATATTTTAACTATAACAATTATTTCATTAAATATTGCCACATGCTAATTGCTTTTTTGTGTTTTTTGTTTTGTTTTGTTTTTTGAGATGGTATTTCACTCTGTAGCCCAGGCTGGAGTGGAATGGCTCGGTCTCAGCTCACTGCAACCTCTGCCTCTTGAGTTCAAGTGATTCTCCTGCCTCAGCCTCCCAAGTAGCTGGGATTACAGGCACCCACCACTAAACCCAGCTAATTTTTGTACTTTTAGTAGAGACGGGGTTTCACCATGTTGCTCAGGCTGATCTTGAACTCCTGACCTCAGGTGATCTGCCCACCTCTGCCTCCCAAAGTGCTGGGATTACAAGAGTGAGTCACTGCACCGGGCCATATGCTAACTTTAAAATTTTGTTTCTCACTGTTTTAAAATTATAATTGCTTAAGTGCCTAGCCGTTATTTATCTGAATATGTTCAAAGATAAAACATTAACTGGGATTACCAGCACATCTGTACTGTGTAACTCTCTTGTTTAAAAAAGTACAGCGAGGAACTCAATTGTGTTTCACATAATTGTATATATGATGGTTGATGGAATTAGTTGTAGCAGCCTGTTTTTCTTATTTTTACTATTTTATGACTATTTCATAATGATTGTGTTATATGAAAATAAAATCTGTTTTTTATTAATTCACCTTTTTCAATAATTTCAAAAACTGATAATTTACATATATATGTACATAACTATATCAATGTTATGTATTCATATTTTAAAAATTATGTAATAATTATTTACACAATAATAATAATTATTATTACTTTTTTTTGAGATGTTGTCTCCCTCTGTCACCTTGGCTGGAGTGCAATGGTATGATCTTGGCTCACTGCAACCTCTGTCTCCCAGGTTCAAATGATTCTCCTGCCTCAGACTCCCGAGTAGCTGGGATTACAGGTGTCTGCCACCATGACCGGCTAATTTGGGTATTTTTAGTCAAGATAAGGTTTCACCAAGTTGGCCAGGCTGGCCTCGAACTCCTGACATCAGGTGATCCGCCCATCTCAGCCTCCCAAAGTGCTGATATTACAGGCATGCGCCTTGGCACCTGGCTGCTATTTACACAATAATTATGTGCATAATTACCTTTAACAGTGCATGAAAGTTATTTTTAACACAGTTGCCATGCTAATAGATTTTGTTGTCATTTACCATGATTTAATAAGTTCATAAATTATCTAATGTTTGGGGATTTAGGTCATTTCTATAAACTGAAAATTACAAACCTTGCTAGAAGTTGAAAAAGTAAAAATCTATATAAAAATCACCATTTATATATTAATAGACATTTAAAAAATTATAAAATTCATAAAAGCCAACATATCCTAGGAAAAGATGAAGCGGCTGTCTTTTTAATCAGTCCATGGCATTGCAAATTAGTATGTTTTCTGAAGTGTCATTTGATCAGCATTATGCTTCAAAAAATACATCCAATAAAGTTAAGAAAAGGTAATCATAGATACTTACGTACAGACTTTTCCAGAAATGTTGTTCTTTGAAAA
>NW_022161902.1:0-9870 GCF_008728515.1 Papio anubis
ATTCAAGCAATTTGTATAAGCAAGTTGAAGGCCTCAATAGTATCTGATGGTAAATCATTTTCCTCCCTCTTCAATTGCCCGATAATTTTACACAGGCAACTGATATCCAGTGATGACCGCACCTGGTGAATTTGGGTAAGTAGGCTATGCCTGAAAATAAAGTTGACAGAAAGAATGGGTTAATATGGTAAAACTTTTTAAAATTGGAAATAAATATCATTTCCAACATAACAAAAATATGAAAAGCTTTATCATTTTTCTAGGTAGAGCAATGCAGAATTCTAAATCAAGGACTGACTTTACGCAGGAAAAAATATTCTCGGTCAAATGCTACCCTTTGGGTCAGGAGGGAGAACAGACAAATGACAAAAGAAGTGACTATTTCACCAGGCAAAGTTTACCTTATTTATACTGTGTACTTATGCCCACACAGAAGTTATTTCTTACACTGGTGATTAGGCTCCATTAGGATAGATTTCAACTTAAGCTAAATTAATACATTTGCTATTTCTTTGGCAAAATACTTCTAGATGTTGTGTATTTGACAATAGTATAGGGTAATATTGCAGTTCTTCTACAGATATTATGGCGTTCTCTGTACGTTATTACCAAAAACTAACGGCAGTAGATAATCCACAACTGGAAAAGAGACAGTATAATGTCTTCTATTTTTCAATAAACACCTACTAATTGAAAACATACAGATAACAGCACAGATGAATACACCCAGATTCAATAATGGCTCATAGTACATGTTAGAAACAAGTAGAGCTTTTTTCCTAGCCATTGTTCAGAGAAGGAAAAAGAAGAAGTGGTATACCCTACATGTTTCAAGTACATGGAAAATTTTCAACAAATGAGAGACTCCGAAAAACTATTTCACTATTTTGTTACCTTATTTTCCATCAATGAAAATGTCTTTTAAACTAACGCATAAACAGAACGAAAGAAGAAGAAAATAAACGTTACTCATCACCAATGAGTGATAGAGTATGTCAAATCCTACTTTACATATCAAAGCAACGAGCATCAGAAAAATTACATGCCAGAAACTCATGAGATTTACAGAGAGAGTAAAATAGGTCAGAAATCTAACCATTCCAGAACCAGAATATATCCAGAAGTCACTAATGTATATGAGGAGGCATCTAGAAATCACTGTAAGTACAGACTAGCTAGATTAATTGCTAAACTTAGAGAACAATAAACTATGTAGACATATAAGGAGAGCTGCTTCCAAATTCTACTTTAGGTTTAGTTATATGGGGTGAAAAAGGAAGACATAAAAAGAAATTTGTTCATGTGTCTACAGAGGTCATTTCTAAGAGAAAGACTTGCAAAGCATATTGAAGGTTTTTAGCTCATATAACAAACACTAAGAATAAGAAATTTCTAACAACAGTAGTAAATTTCCCATCACCCAGAGTACTCAAACAGGGATTCTATTGCCACTTACTAGGGAAAGTGTAGATACAATTCCACAGAGGGTACAATGACTACGATAAACAAGAGAACAGGAACGTACGTAGTTCTCACCTGAACGTACTGAGTTACAGCATTCAGTGTTACTGGGGGCTGCAGGTAATTTTCAGTGTTTGGATTACTCCTGACATTCTGAAACTGTGGTGGAGGAGGAGGATTAAATACCAAAGGACGTGGCTGCACATGACGAGCACCTTATAAAAAGCAAGAATAAAAAGCCTAGTTTCAGTTATTTGAAAAGCTACAGGTGTCAAAAAATACAATTTCTTTTCCTACTCACATAATTTTTGTTTCCTGATTGCAGGGCCCAGCTTCAGCTTTTTACCATGGAAATGTATCTGTGACTGAAAATAAAACAGTAACAAAACGAGAATCAATTTTCAAGTCTTGACTTCCGAGACTTGGGTAAATACCTAAAGCCTTCTAAAGTTCCTATTATCAAAGAAGATCGGTGACAATTACACACCAAATTAAAGTTGGTCACCCTGAAGCTACCTTATTTACCCTTACTACTCTAATCAGTATCAACAAGCATTAGGTAAAAGTCAATCAGAAACTTTTCATCACCCTATCTCCAACCCTTCCTGTCTGTAGTTCATGAACCTAGGTGACCAGTCAAAAATAAACAGGATCTAACAAGTTATGTGAGGTTACTCTAAGTTTCGGTTTTGAACAGAGAGTGTAATTAAGTATCGCTTCCTCCAATTTTTACACAACACTGGAGTATATCACTAAGACTAAATGTCGACAGTAAAAAATAAAAAGAGATTTTCCTATTGTATCATTTCTACTTCTACTATCTTCTGGACATCCACGTCATTAAAAAAGGAAACAAATCCATAGCTATAAAGGCAGAAGACAGATGAAGTATAAAATCACCATCATACAGCACATAGTCCAGAACTTCTACTATTCTATATACAGAAGGGATCATGACAAAAGATGAGTAATATACCATGATAGTGTTTGTTAAGATGTACATGACAAATCCTCCACAAATATTACTTTTCCTTAGGCGGAACTATGTCAAAGTGTGCTAAGATTAGGGCAGTGTGAAAACTTGATTGATTAACAAAAAATTCATTATCTGTGAACCTGAATTTCACTTACTATCTAAGACAAGGTTGCTAAAATTTAAGATACTGTGCAGCGTATGAAGTAAACAATTATTTGGAAAACTGATTAACTCATTTAAATCAAATAAAAATTGGAGACATTTAAAAACAAACATTAGAAAAATGATGAAATAAAAAGAGCTGGCAATAACATTTCATCCCCTACATGAATGAAATCAACAACGCAAAAAATTTCATTTACACAAGTGTCAGAATATCAGTTAAAAGACATTTAAAAGCAAACATTAGAAAAATGATGAAATAGGCTGGGCACAGTGGCTCACACGTGTAATTCCAGCACTCTGGGAACTGCAGGCGGGTGGATCATGATGTCAGGAGATTGAGACCATTGTGGCTAACACGGTGAAACCCCATGCCTACTAAAAATACAAAAATTTAGCAAAAGTGTGGTGGCTGGTGTTTCTAGTCCCAGCTACTTGGGAGGCTAAGGCAGAAGAATGGGGTGAACCCATGAGGGGGAGCTTGAAGTAAGACGAAATGGCGTCACTGCAGTCCAGCCTGGGCAACAGAGGGGGATTCTGTCTCAAAAAAAAAAAAAAAAAAAAAACGAAAAAGAAAAATGATGAAAGAAAAGAGTTGGCAATATCCTTTTATCCCCTACATGAAAGAAATCAACAATGCAAAAAATTTCATTTATACGAATGTCAGAATATCAGTTTTCAAGTCGTCTCTGATATCTATAGGTGACTAGAGTTCAGATATTTGTGATAAAATTACTGACCCTTTGGACACACCAGTTCTATCCATGATTATCTTCACTTCTTTCACTGAACCATATCTACCAAAGCAGCTTCGAACCTCAGTTTCATCCATCTATGAAAAAGAAATTAACTCCAAAAGTAAAAATGCAGCATTCAAAAATTTCATATTTACCACAACTTTACTACCATAAGGTGAAATTTCTCCCCCCACTCATCCCCAAATGACCAGTAGCTCTTCATCAAAGGTATTTTTAGTACCTATGGGTCAAACATAAAACCAACTGTAAACCTCTGTGAAATACAAAAAAAATATTAAGTTTGTAACAGGGTCCAAATCCCTTTGTTTTTAATGTATTTTAAGGTAAAAATGAGGTATCAATACAATACCCTATCATTAATTCCACCAACAAAAACAGTGTTTGGCATGATTTTGCCTTCTGGTAAAACACAGCCTTGGCTAGCTGCAGCTGATGCAGACTCGGTGCTGGCCTCCCTGGAGATGGTTGAGTTTGGAGTCTCAGGATTTGCAGCAGACTGTAATTTGGAAAGCAGACATCATAATTACATATACAGGCAAAACCCATACATCAGGTGTAACATAATTTTTGCATTTTAAGTATAAAATATTTTATATAAATTACTTTCATTGTCAATTAGTCAACAGTGAGGCTAAGTTCAGGTTCAGGATTTAAACTAATCAGAGTACATCAGCATGGAATTTTAACCAAAGCATATAGTACTTTCTTAAACCCAGTGCTGCTCATCACCAAGCCTTGTACAAAGATGTGGAAGAATACTCATTTGGTATTTGTGAAAATACCATGTGAATTAGTTAAAAAAAAAAAAAAAACTAGGAAGTTCAGATTTTTAAAAATAAAATTTATTAAAATCATCCTGTTTTGTACTCATAAACAACCTTTCACTTTAGAGTAGACTAAGGATAAATTTTAAAAAAAGAAAAAAAAAAGCTGCACCAGAAAGAAAATAAACCTCAAAGTTTTAAAGCAATGTCTTGCTTTGCCTTTTTCACCAAAATTAGCATGAGTTTTTTACAACGTTAACACTCCCTGTATTCGTATGCCTGTTTTACTTTGGAAATGGATCATGGATATCCTACTTGCTCACATGTCACAGCTCCTTCTAAAAAAAAGGGTTATAATCCTTTTCCCTAACGCTAGTGTGTTCAAAGCATCTTTGAAATCACGTTTTTCTTCCTAACACCGAATCAGTCCAACTGATAATTCTAATTTTCACAATGGGCTGATAGATATAAATGATACCATCTTTATATTCAGATAAAAAAACCACATATATATAACTCATTAATTTTCTAGGTTCTGATCAGAACTGTCTTTATACTTTCCACAGTAGATTCTAGGGTTAACATAAAATTTTCTGAAGTAGTATTCACAAGTAATATATATATTGGAGAAACATAGCATAGTGAAACAAAAATTAATTTAGTCAGGAGATCTAAGTTTATGTCCCTTACAGGTAAGTGGTTATAACCCACTGACTTGCCAGCTGTGTATCTCTGGGGAAACTGCTTTGAGGATGAAATTAGATAACATCTGTGTTGTCATTCATTTTGTACATACGAAGTGGTAAAAGTGATATGCCAATGTAAGTTAGTGCTGTGTTATTTGAGTTTATTTTCAGTAGACTTTTTTCAAGTTTCTTTTTAGGCTTTACTATTTTAGCTGACTTATTTTAAAGAAATTTTAATTAAGAACTAATTGAAACATCAGGAAACTATGACACATCGTTAATTTAAAAATCATTGGTGAAATGCCTGTTGATTATAAGTACAAAAGGCTAAAAAAGAGAAAGCTATTACACATATACCTGTTTGAAAGAAAACAAAAGACAAAAGAAACTGTGTATCTTTTTGAAAAACACAGTGATGTTATAGAAGTTAATAAGAAAGTAGAGTTCCTGCTTTATTAATTAGATGCTAGAAGTTACTGATTCTACACAGCTTTTCTAGAGATGAAATCTAAATTGTCAAATCAATGAAAGCCGAGTTTACTGCTTTTCTCTATTCTTTTGTGCTTGCACTTGTTATTTTGGGGTTGCAACTAATTCCTAATTCTTTCCTTTAATAGGAAAGAATGACAATGATGTGGAAGAAACATTTTTAAAAACTATTTCTGAAGTTTTTCCTTTCTAAAAATGTCTTACCTTATTTTTTTCTAAATGACGTTAAGCTGCATTATGTTGAACTGTTGGGAACCTGAGTGGATTTCCCTTCCCTACAGACAATTTACCAATCCCTTCTCAGTTCATTCAGAAATCCCAAACAGAATAATATCGGAAAATAAGCTGAAATTCTGAGGTTCTTGTAGTTTCTTTTTCTCCTTTTCAATTCCCCCTTGATTGGGGGATGAACTTTGGAAATATTTGTCTTTGATAAACAAGCTATATTACAGTATTGTATTTGCACCATAGTGTTTGGTTGTATTTTAATTTAGAAGTGTAACATCTGGCAGAAAACTGTGTCAGATTATGAGAGGTTACGGAAATGCACTGATTCCGTATTTTAGGGATTTAGGGTTGTTTAGATAACTGTCACAACTGAGATGTATTCCTGGAACCTGATGGGCTGAAGACCAGGGATACTACTGCACATCCTACAATGTCAAGACAGGCTCCTACAATAAGGAATCACTTGGTCCAAAATTTGAAAAGTGTGTGGTTAAGAAACCTTGTAACAGTGCCACAAGAATTGAAGAGGAAAATTATTGTTTTGGAAGAACCTGATTTCCATTGCTCAGTAAAGTAAATCTTTTCATGACCTCACTTTCAGTTTCCTTGCTTGAATATGAATGATTGGAAAAGATCTCTGTGGTCTCTTCCGATTCTCACACTCTATACAATTGTAAAATGAATACTGGAAACAACAGTAGTTTGGTAAAGAAGAAAAAGAGCATTTGATATTGTCAGAAGTTTGACTTTAGCTTGACTCTTGCCAATTGGCTGCCTGCTTAACTGGAATCCTACATACAAAATTCACCGAATCACTTTAATAGCGCCATAACATTTTAAATTAAGGAAGTCATCATCATGTCCTAGTACTCAGCCAGCAGGTGGCGCTCAAAGCCAACAAAGTAGGCAATGTACTTCACTTTTTGCAATGTACTTCATTCTTACCATGGTTTGATTAGCTGGAATTGTTCAGTTTCTGCTGTGTGTGTATTTATACATACTTATGTAATGTACATATAAAAATCCACAATCAATAGACAACCTTGGGTTAGTTTCAAACTATGACCAAAAATATAAATGAGTGCTCAGGATAAGCAAAAGTTTAATTTTAAAGAAAGTACCATCATAACCATCAATAGCATTCTGCAAACAAACTGCATTAAAGAAGTAACTTTCTCAATCACACCTTCAAGTGAGTTGGTGAATTTTGAAATGAGAAATGACCTTCATATACAAAACTCTCATTGCTACTTATAGCAAATATATTCTTTGTTATACGCAGACAACCAAGTGACAAATACAGCTAAAAGCTCGAAAAAATATTATTTAAACTCCTGGTATGTCAGCTCCTTTTCTAGTACTGTCTAATTCCATTACTATGTGAACATGTAAGCAAACCGATATTCAGAAAAACCGACCAGGAAAAAGCCAGTCATCTGCAGTCATCAAAGTTACATTCACAGTAGCAGGAAGAGGAGCAAAAAAAGATTATCCTAAAATTAAGAAAACATGACGTGAAAATCAGAATCAAAACTTTAAGTAAATCCAAGAGCAGATTATCGGGGAGTGGTGGGTGTGGAGGATGAAATTCAAGCAATACATTATCCTGGCAAAACTAAGCAAGAAAAAGCGAAGAAAGAAAAAGTATTTATAAGACCTGAAAAATGGGTTGTGGCCAGAAGTCATAAAAAAATGTCATGCACAAACTCTACAGGAATAAATTTGGAAATCCAGTACATGGTGAACTTGTAGAGAAATTTTAATTTTTACTAAACAATCTTGAAAAAGGACAGCGAACGATATCTGACTCAGTTTCCCTGGGATTTGTTTCAACTTGAAAAGAAACAGGTGACTTGAGTGTATGTGTTGTGTCACACAGACGTGCACGCACACACCAGAAACCTGAAATAAAGTTAGAATACGCAAGGGATTAAGATATTTAAACACTTTTCTTCAATTTTCAAAGAGGAAAAAACTACTTCTCAAAGCATTTTACAAAGTTAAAAAGCATATAAGCAACAAAGCCTCAAGATTCCCTCAACACAAATGCAAAATTCCAGCAGTAAAGAATCTAGTTTATACTGGCAATGAAAGGATACTCCATTCGCAGGATATGCTACTTTAATTCACCATTGAAGAAGTGTTTAATAAAATACAGAATTCATTTTTAAATTTTTTAAAAACCTAAGTAAAATAGAAATAGAGGAACATTATTTTCTATCCATCTAATTCTACCCTATCATTAAGCTTAAAGTGAAATACTAGAGTCATCTCCATTGAAAATAGGAATAAGGTAATGGCACTAGGGCACCTCATCATTACTACTATATATATTTTTCCACTATATATGACAAATGTGAACATTAATACAGAGTTTTTACAAGCGAATAAGAAAAATAAAATTAAAAAGGAAATTTAAAGAGTTAATGATCAATGATCAACTTCACTGATGATTTTAAAAAGTGCACATCAACATAGTGTAACATTGTCCAGCTATTAATTTGACAATTTACAAAATCCTACTACCTTTCATTAGAAAGGGTATGAAACAGAGATCACTCTACACACCATCAGTGGGAAAATACTGATACATGCTTTACCAAGAGTATCTTGGAAAAGGAGTATCATAATTTGATAGGTGAGGATACTCACCACCACACTAATGAGGAGAATTAGTTATAAAATTGCTATAAAAAGGCAAAGCGCTTTTACCCAGCAATGCCACTTACGGCAATTTATCTCAAGGAACAGTACAAGCATGCTAAGATATTTACACAAGGACATTCACAGCATTTTTTCTTTTGAGACTGAGTCTCCCTTTGCTGCCTAGGCTGGAGTCCAGTGGCACCATCTCAGCTCACTGCAATCTGCTTCCCAGGTTCATGTGTTTCTCCTGCCTCAGTCTCCCAAGTAACTGGGACTACAAGTGCACACCACCATGCCTGGCTAATTTTTTGTATTTTTAGTAGAGATGAAGTTTCACCATGTTAACCAGGCTGTTCTCGAACTCCTGACCTCAAGTAATCCGCCTGCCTCAGTCTCCCAAAGTGTTGGGATTTCAAGCATGAGCCACTGAGCCCAGCCGTGATAGTTTTAATACTGAAAAAGTATTCATAATAAGGGAATTTAGTAAAATAATAGTATAATTTTTAACATGATATACTGAAAACTAAAGTTATGTTCAGAATAATGCCCACATTAATTGAAAGCTGCAAGCTGTAAAACAGTATTAAGTAGTACAATGTAACTTTTGTAAAAGTTGGCCTATCTATACGCAATTGCAACTGCATAAAAATAAGCTGGAAGGGCATTCATGTATTAAAACTTAACTGTGGTTATGTGTGTTGGTATTAAGATGGATCGCTATTTTTTTACTGTGATTGTTTTCAAATGAGTAAATATACTACTTTTTTAATCAGAAAAAAACCTAATGAAACTATTAGCATTACTTCCCTTTACCTCTAAAAATGAAAGGTATTATTGTAAATAATTATTACTTACAACTCAAAGTGATTTTTATATTAGCATGGATAACTACATGTTATACACTTTACACATAATAGTTGCTCAATTATATATATTTTAATGTTTGTACACGGTCATATAAACTGTGTATAAATCTCCTTTTACTTCTAAAAATTTAAAGACTGAGAATTATCAATGCAGAAACACACACATCATGTAACATGCCTCTTTGTGACTCAGTGTTTGGTTGCGTATTCAGAGCCACATCTGTTGTTGCTCTCAATCAACGCTGGGCATTTACCAAACTCACAGAAACGCACACCCAACATTATCTACCAAACAGACAGTTTGTCAAAGATTCCTGGTTTATCTAGAGGGAAAAACTGTGCCTGGCGTTCAAAAATTCTAAAATTCTCCATGGCAACTACTGAAGCCGACCTCATGCCACAAAAATGGCGTCAGGCGAGCTTTTGGGCCTGTCGCCGCAGCAGGAGGGAGCTGCCATCAGCTAGTTCCCAGCAGCTGGCAGGCGCGAAAAGGCCAGAGGCACTTCCTGCCCAGCCCCCTCAGCTAGCAGGCCATGCCTTCAGGACTCCCCCACACACCACATTCAGGCCCCCACAAACCCCACCCGGTACATGGACCAGGAGGGAACCACTTCCTGAAGAAGTTCCGGCCCTCCCAGTCCAAGGAAACAAGTCCCTCAGCCGGCCTGCCGCCATCTTGCGGAGCCACCTGGAGAGCGTCAGAAGTGAAGTTGGTGGAGAGAGGATGCTTGGGCATGGGGAAAGGGGAAACGGAAAAGGGTGCCTCGGAGTAGGGGGGGGTGTAGCGGGGAGTGGTGGAACCGGCACCCCAAACCGCTACCAGGAGAGAACCCA
>NW_022161903.1:0-9859 GCF_008728515.1 Papio anubis
GTAATCCCAGCACTTTGGGAGGCCGAGATGGGCGGATCACGAGGTCAGGAGATCGAGACCATCCTGGCTAACACGGTGAAACCCCGTCTCTACTAAGAAATACAAAAAATAGCCGGGCGAGGTGGCAGGCGCCTGTAGTCCCAGCTACTCGGGAGGCTGAGGCCGGAGAATGGCGTGAACCCGGGAGGCGGAGCTTGCAGTGAGCTGAGATCCGGCCACTGCACTCCAGCGTGGGCTACAGAGCAAGACTCGGTCTCAAAAAAAAAAAAAAAAAAAAAAAAAAGGAACACTCTGGAGCACTGTGTGAAGGGAACTCCAAGGAGAGTCTTGGGAGGAGATGGAGCTAGGAGCGCAGGCAGGAGGCTGCGCCTTCCAGGAAAGGTCAGTGAGATGTCCCCACAGGCGATGTGATTGTAGGACCATTGAGAATGGGTTATTGGCTTTGCTGCATGCAAACTCCTCTCAGCGCCCCTATCTTTTAGGGAAGCTGCTCACACACAGGCCTTTTTGCTGGGCAGAATCAAGGAGAAGATGCCCATTTCCTCTGCCACTCTTCTCTGCCCCCAGCCTCCTTCTGCTTCCTCTCAGGAGTCCCTAGGTTCCTCGACGGCTTTGCCTTGCAGTTCCCTCTGCCTTGAGCACTCTTGCTCCAGATCCCCAGCAGTCACTTCCTCTCCTTGTTCAGGTCCCTGCTCCAATGTCATCTCCTCCGTGAGGCCTTGCCTGACTGCAAACTACACACCAACACTCCCTCTCCCCTTGTCGGCTTTGCTTATTTTCCTAGCACTTATCTCTTTCTAATATATTACATATTTTCCTTATGTATCGTCTCTATTCTTTGCTGGAGCGTAAGCTCCATGAGAACAGGGATTTGTTGTTCCTGCTATATCCTAAGAGCCTCACTGAGATCCTGGCACATGGCAAGCATTCCTTCAGTAAATATTGGTTGAATGGGCCGCGCGTGGCGGCTCACACCTGTAATCCCAGCACTTTGGGAGGCCGAGGCTGGAGGGTCATGAGGTCAGGAGTTCGAGACCAGTCTGGCCAATATGGTGAAACCCCATCTCTACTAAAAATAGAAAAAGTATCTGGGCATGGTGGCACACACCTGTAGTCCCAGCTATTCAGGAGGCTGAGGCAGAAGAATTGCTTGAACTCGGGAGGCGGAGGCTGCAGTAAGCCAAGATTGCACCACTGCACTCCAGCCTGGGTGACAGAGCGAGACTCCGTCTCAAAGAAAACAAAAACAAAGGCCGGGCCCGGTGGCTCAAGCCTGTAATCCCAGCACTTTGGGAGGCCGAGACGGGCGGATCACGAGGTCAGGAGATCGAGACCATCCTGGCTAACACGGTGAAACCCCGTCTCTACTAAAAAATATAAAAAAAAACTAGCCGGGCGAGGTGGCGGGCGCCTGTAGTCCCAGCTACTCGGGAGGCTGAGGCAGGAGAATGGCATGAACCCAGGAGGCGGAGCTTGCAGTGAGTCAAGATCATGCCACTGCACTCCAGCCTGGGCGGCAGAGCGAGACTCTGTCTCAAAAAAAAAAAACAAACAAACAAAAAAAAACAAAACAATAAAACAACTGTTGCCCAGGCTGGAGTACAGTGGTGTGATCTCAGCTCACTGCAACCTCTGCCTCCTGGGTTCAAGGGATTCTCCTGCCTCAGGAGGCCAGGTTGGTCTCGAACTCCTGACCTCAAATGATCCACCCACCTTGGCCTCCCAAAGCGCCCGGTTGAATGAAGGAAGGATGAATGGAGAACTGGCGGAAGCTCTTGTCTAGAGCCAGGATTAGCTTCCCACAATTGGCAGATATTTCCTGGAGGTCACTGGACTTCCCTCAGGATGTGAGCTGAGGGCACAAACCAGTACTGGTTACCTCTCCAAAGGTCAGAGTAGGCCGGGCACAGTGGCTCACGCCTGTAATCCCAGCACTTTAGGAGGCCGAGGTGGGTGGATCACGAGGTCAGGAGATGGAGACCATCCTGCTAACACGGTGAAACCCCGTCTCTACTAAAAATACAAAAAATTAGCCGGGCGTGGTGGCGGGCGCCTGTAGTCCCAGCTACTTGGGAGGCTGAGGCAGGAGAATGGCGAAAACCCGGGAGGCGGAGCTTGCAGTGAGCCGAGATCGCGACACTGCACTCCAGCCTGGGAGGCACAGCGAGACTCCATCTCCCAAAAAAAAAAAAAAAAAAAAAAAAAAAAGAGACTCCATCTAAAAAAAAAAAAAAAAAAAAAAAAAAAAGAAAGGTCAGAGAGACAGCGGAGCCCACGCCTGTCATCCCACTACTTTGGGATGACCACGTTGATCAAAGGGGCCACCGCACTCCAGCCTGGGTGACAGAGACTCTGTCACAAAAAAAAAAAAAAACAGGTGGATGCCTGTGTAACGTCTGCGATGTCACTCTCACATGCATTCTGGTTTGCTAGAGAAAAGAATGTTGACCCAATTATAAAGCATTGTAATTGCACTTAATACCTATCTTATCTATCTGCTTCTCGGAGCCACTGTTACTGCGGATAAAGCAAACGAATACTTGCAGTGCTTTCATTTTTCCTCGGGAAAATTAATCATGGGAAGAGGCATCAAAATTTAGGTGTGTATACAGGATCGTGTCAAGCCCAAAATATCACACGTTGTGTGGTATCTTCATTGTTTGAGAACCTCCACCCTGGGTTACAAATCAAAGCTGCTCAAGCAGCTGGGCTGACCCCGGGGCTAAACCTGTTCTCGTCTCTAAGCCCCACGTACACCGTTCCCTCCACCCACAGCCCGCCGCCCTCTTAGAAAAACTCACAGCCATCTGCTGATGAGCTCCGCGGCGGCAGCTTGAAGCTCTTGTTCCTTTTTTTTTTTTTTTTGAGACGGAGTCTCGCTCTGTCGCCCAGGCTGGAGGACAGTGGCATAATCTCGGCTCACCGCAACCTCTGCCTTCTGGGTTTAAGGGATTCTCCTGCCTCAGTCTCCTGAGCAGCTGGGATTACAGGTGCTCGCCACCACGCCTGGCTAATTTTGTATTTTTAGTAGAGACAGGGTTTCACCATGTTGGCCAGGCTGGTCTTGAACTCCTGACCTCAGGTGATCCACCCGCCTCGGCCTCCCAAAGTGCTGGGACTACAGGTGTGAGCCACCGCACCCGGCCCACTCATTCTCTTTCTTGTGGAGGCAACACTGATTTCATTTTGGGGAGTCATCTCCCACTCTTGGTCCTGTGGTTTCCGGTGTGGTTCACGTAGCTGTCTCCAGGGCAGGCACCTGATCCAGGCCTGACGAATCAGAATCTACTCCTCTCCCTCGCTACAGTGACTGGGTCAGGGTGGATACCTCATTCAAGTTGCTGCACTGAGAATCCTCTCTGAGACTTTCACATTTTGGGAAAAAGGCACTTCCTCTTCCTCTTTCTTTTTTTTTTTTTTTTTTGAGATAGTCTCACTCTGTCGCCCAGGCTGGAGTGCAGTGGCGAGATCTCAGCTCATTGCAAGCTCCGCCTCCCGGGTTCACGCCATTCTCCTGCCTCAGCCTCCCGAGTATCT
The DNA here is from genome assembly GCF_008728515.1 of Papio anubis. Lineage (NCBI taxonomy): Eukaryota > Metazoa > Chordata > Mammalia > Primates > Cercopithecidae > Papio > Papio anubis. The sequence continues at coordinate 3,538 of NW_022161903.1, forward strand.
GGGACTACAGGCACCCGCCACTGCACCCGGCTAGTTTTTTGTATTTTTAGTAGAGACGGGGTTTCACTATGTTAGTCAGGATGGTCTCGATCTCCTGACCTCGTGATCCGCCCTCCTTGGCCTCCCAAAGTGCTGGAATTATAGGCTTGATCCACCGCGCCCGGCCAGCACTTCCTCTCTCTGCCTCCAGTGCTGAACTAACAGATGAAAACCTGGAGCTGTGGGTGCCTCTGTGGGTGGCTGTTGCTGCCACCCCACCTCCAGGTGAGAGTCGGCTTGGGAAAGAAGCCACCGTAGAGGAAGGTTGAGCCAGGTGATGGCTCCAGACACATTCCTGACCGTGTGTGAGCACCTGGAAGCAGCCCTACCCCCGGGACTAAGGTGCTAATGCTCATAAATGCCATTTGTTTTGGCCCAAGCCAGTTTGGACTGGGTTTGTCACTTGCAACAGAATTTGAATGAGAGGTGGCCGGGCACGGTGGCTCACGCCTGTCATCCCAGCACTTTGGGAGGCCGAGGCGGGAGGATCTCCTGTCAGGAGTTCAAGACAAGCCTGGCCAACATGGTGAAACCCCGTCTCTACTAAAAATACAAAAATTAGCTGGGTGTGGTGGCGCGCACCTGTAGTCCCAGCTACTCAGGAGGCTGAGGCAGAAGAATCACTTGAACCCGGGAGGCGGAGGTTGCAGTCAGCCAAAATTGTGCCACTGCACTCCAGCCTGGGTGACAAGAGCGAGACCGTCTCAAAAACAACCTGCAACATGAGACCCTTGGTTGCCTCCCAGGGGCCCTCCTCGTTTCCTAATACTGACAAGGAGACCACGTTGGCAAACACATATTGCTTTATTTAGTGTTTCTCCGGATTGCAGAAGTGTCAGCAGTGGGCTGAGACCCCCAGAAGGGCACAGAGGCAGCTGGGCAGCCCCCAGGCTCTTGAGGGTAGGGGTGGGGAGAAGCAGCAGAAAGAGGTGGTGCCCCTGCCGCTCCCCCCAAGGCCAGCCCTTCCCCGTGCTCCCATGCCAGGGAGGGGTCAGGGGCCAGAAAAGGCCCTACATCCTTGAGTGGGGCCCAAGTGTGCAGGCAAGCTGTCCGTCATCCTAAGGCCTGGACTCAGGCAGAGGCGCTTTTCCCACCTGGCAGCCCCCAGGGCTGATTGCTGGTCAAGGAGCCAACTCTGCTGTCAAGACATGACTGGGTTTTATGGGGCTCCCGGTCCCTGGGAGTGGCAGTGAGGCACTCTGAGGAAGGGCTGCCGTCCTGGTTTTGTGGCAACCTGCCGTATGACCGCGGGCAAGTGCCTTCTCCTGTTTGGGCGTCCGTCTTCTGCTCTAACATGAAGGGGCTGAGCTGGATGATCTCCCAGTCTTCCAACTTCTATGGCCTAAGACGTCCTTCCTCACTCCAGCACGGCCTCAGACTGCGATGATGAGGACAGGAAAAGGGCATTTTTTTTTTTTTTGAGACGGAGTCTCGATCTGTTGCCCAGGCTGGAGAGCAATGGTGTAATCTTGGCTCACTGCAACCTCCACTTCCCGGGTTCAAGCGATTCTCTGCCTCAGCCTCCCGAGTAGCTGGGATTACAGGCGTGCACCACCATGCCCAGGTAATTTTGTATTTTTACTAGAGACGGAGTTTCTTCACGTAGGTCAGGCTGGTCTCGAACTCCTAACCTCAGGTGATCAGCCCACCTCGGCCTCCCAGAGTGCTGGGGTTACAGGCGTGAGCCACCGTGCCCGGCCTAAAAGAACATTCTTAAGGCAGGAAGAAGAGGGCAGGCAAGCGTGGTCTCAGCCCGCAGATGGAAGCCAGAGTGGGCTGCAAAAGGTGCAGATGGGCAGGCAGGGAGACAGGTAGACAGACAAGGTGCCAAGGGAATCAGGAGGAGAGGTGGCCTGGCCAGCGAAGAGGGCACCAGAGCCCAGCCCACCCCACCTCTCAGCTACATTCCTCGCCCTGCTGGGGTCAGGGAAAACACACCCATGTGTGCTCGGGTGGGAAATGGCTTTTTTTAAAAAATAGTTTCCTATAAAGCATCAAAAAAAACCTCAGAGAAAACCTCAGCAAAAGTTCCCTTCTCTCAAACATTTGGCATCGGCAGTAGGGCTGGCATGGCTCGCTCTGGCCCTGGCTTTGCTATTGCTGTGGCCCGGCCTGGCCCACTCCTGGGGTAGCTCCTGGCCCCTGCTGCTCCCTCAAGAGAGGGATGGGCAGGAGGTGGGAGACGGCAGGGGGGCTTTGGGGCGTCCCTGGGTCCCCATCTGAGGGATGGGCAGGAGGTGGGAGACGGCAGGGGGGCTTCGGGGTATCCCTGGGTCCCTGAGGGATGGGCAGGAGGTGGGAGATGGCGGGTGGGTTTCGGGGTGTCCCTGGGTCCCCGTCTGAGGGATGGGCAGGAGGTGGGAGATGGCAGGGGGGGCTTCGGGGCATCCCCGGATCCCCGTCCGGAAGTTTGAGTCTTTGGTAATTGGGAGGGGAGGACAGAAGCAAAGCGCTGGGAGCTGGGAGTCCAGTGAGCGCCTCTATCACCGGGAATTCAGCCTGGGAGCGACCTGCAGGGCAGAGACATCAAGTGGTGAGGGGGAGACGGGGGGCCCCGGGTCGGGGGCAGAGAGACACCCAAGTGGTGAGGGGGAGACGGGGACCCCAGCACTCAGGCTTTTTTATCCTTTTTATGGAGAGTGGGGTCTCACTATATTGCCCAGACTGGTCTTGAACTCCTGGGCTCAAGCTATCCTCCCACCTCTGCTTCCCTAAGGGTTGGGATTACAGGCGTGAGCCGCCGCACCCAGCCCCAGCGCTTACATTCACGCGTTTGAGGCAGGCAGGAGTGGTGGGGGCCTAGTGGTCTCCATCCTGGAGACTCGGACCTGACTCCCACAGGAATGCCCACCACCCTGGCCAGGGTGAGCCTCTCCTCCCTCCTGGCACCCCCCAATCATCCCGTATCTTCCCTGCATTACCGTGCTGCCTTTTTTTTTTTTTGAGACAGGGTCTCATTTTGTCACCCGGGCTGGAATGCAGCAGTGAGATCTTGAGTCTCACTGGAGCCTCAGCCTCCTGGGCTCAAGCGATCCTCCCACCTCAGGCTCCTGAGCAACTGGGAGTACAGGCGCCCACCACCACACCTGGCTAACCTTTTTGTGTATATATATATTTCTGGAGACAGCGTTTTGCTCTTGTTGCCCAGCCTGGAGTGCAGTGGCGCAATCTCAGCTCAACGCAACCTCCACCTCCCAGGTTCAAGTGTCTCTCCTGCCTCAGCCTCCCGAGTAGCTGGGATTACAGGCATGCGTCACCATGCCCTGCTAATTTTGTATTTTTAGTAGAGACAGGGTTTCTCCATGTTGGTCAGGCTGGTTTCGAACTCCCGACCTCAGGTGATCTGCCCGCCTTGGCCTCCCAAAGTGCTGGGATCACAGGTGTGAGCCACCACACCTGGCCTTTTTTTTTTTTTTTGAGATGGCATCTCACTCTGTTCCCCAGGCTGGAGTGCAGTGGCATGATTTCAGCTCACTGCAATCTCCACCTCCTGGGTTCAAGCAATTCTTCTGCCTCAGCCCCACTACTAGCTGGTATTACAGGCACACACCACCACGCCCAGCTAATTTTTGTATTTTTAGTAGAGTCGGGGTTTCACCATGTTGGCCAGGCTGGTCTCGAATGCCTGACCTCAGGTGATCCGCCCTCCTGGGCCTCCCAAAGTGCTGGGATTACAGGTGTGAGCCACTGCACCCGGCTTTTGTATTTTTTTAGTAGATGGGTTTCACCATGTTGGTCAAGCTGGTCTCAAACTCCTGGCCTCAGGTGATCCGCCCGCCCCGGCCTCCCACAGTGCTGGGATCACAGGCGTGGGCCCCGCGCTGCCACCTTGACAACTTTCTGCACTGAGGGGCGCGAACGGCCCCTCTCTCCGGCCCTCATGGGTGGGCCGGCGGATGGAAGAGGTGGTATGATGGCCTCTGGATTAAGGCCCATGGTGAGGTGCCCGGACTCTGCCCAGCACAGCCAAGGAAGGCACAGCCAGGCCATGAGCGGGAAAGCAGACCCCACTCACCACAGCCAGGTGCCCGTTCTTGGCCTTGGTGATGAGCAGCTCCGAGCCGGGGGTGAAGTCGATGGTACCATCCCTGCCGGGGCCCCCTGCAAACGTGATGCTGGAGGAACGGGGTGGGTGAGGGTTTTTCCATGGAGACAGACCCCCAACTCTAAGGTGGGCCCCCGCTCTGTTCCTGGATGCCCACACAGCCCCCTTACCACCCCCTACCCTGTCCCCAGGTGCCCACACAACCCCCTCTCCACCCCCCACCCTGTCCCCGGGTGCCCACACAGCCCCCTCACCACTCCCGGCCCGCATCTCACCTGCCCTGGTTGATGTTGACGTTGTTCACGCGGTCGGCACTGATGGCTGTCTTGGTCAGCGTCTCAATCACATGGTCACTCTGCAGCACCACATCTCCCTGGGGGGCCAGGAAGGAGGGATCAGGCCCTGGCCAGAACTTGAGGACCCTCTGCCTCACCTCCCCATCCACTCCTCACTCCCTATCCACCCCCTGCCCCCATCTACCCCCCAACTCCTCCCCATCCAGCACCCCATTCACCCCCAATCCCCCCTACCCCCTCATCCCATCCATCCCCCCACCTCCCCATCCACCCCCACACCCCCTTCCCCCCCACCTCCTCATCCACCCCCACCTCCCCATCCCCCCCATTACTCCCCAATCCACCTCCCCATCCATGAAAGGGCACCTTTTGCTTATTGTCTTCACGCTGTACATGAAGCACAAACAGACTGTCGCTCAGGCTGCTCACAGAGATTCCTGAAGGGAGAGGGCAAAGGTCAGAGATCAAGTGTCAAAGCAGGGGCCCTCCCCCTGCAGCCCTGGACCCTGCCTGACCGGTCAGGTTGGCGTAATCAATCCTCTGCTTAACTTTGGCGTCCTCCACGATGACCACAGCGTTGGGCGTAAGCAGCAGCTGCCGGGAGCGAGGCTTGTAGCCCTTGCGGTCATATTTCACGACAGGCACAGCATACTGGGGACAGAGGCCAGGCTGAAGGGGCTTGGGGAAAAGCTCTGAAGGCTCCGCCTGTACCCTGACCTGCCTCCAGCTCCTGGGCAGCAGAACCGCGCTGCTGGACTCAGGGCTGCAGGCAGGCTCTTACCTGAATGGGCTCAGATGGACTCAGGGTTGAGGGCAGGGTCTTACCTGAATGGGCTCAGAGCCCAGGGCCTGAAGCACTCGGGAGCTGATCTCGTCTGCACCTGCAACCCAGATGGCAGGGAGGGAGGTCAGAGGAGGCAACAGGGGACCAGGACGACGACGAAAGGTCTGAGTGCTGGAAAGTCAAGGGCTCACCAAGCCGAGTGCTAATGAAGAGTCTGGGCACACTCTGAGGGTAATTATCCTTCTTGCCCTTGAAGATCTCACTAGCCACGGCCTTCTGCTGCAGCTAAGGAGACAAGGGGGGTGAGGAGAGTGTCATGGTGGGGGGTACCATCTTGGGGGGCAGAGCCAGCCTTAGGACCTGAGACAGCCTCCCTCACCTGCTTGCTGGTCCCTCTCTTGCTCAGCACCAGGAGGTTGAGCCCTGCCCCCCACACTCCCATCAACCCCCCACTTCCTGACCCTCTGCCGCCACCAAACACTCCCCAGCGGTGTCATGAAGGCACTGCCGGGTTTTGAAACTAGCCTTTGCAATGTTTCCCCACCCCATCAGGCCCTGGTGGCCCTGAGACTCAGCTCCAGCTTGGGGTCTTCTAAGTAGCAGATCACTAATACTCAAGGTTACTAGAGGTTATCTATGCTGGGTGGGTGTTTTAGAATCATCCAGTACTGAGTTGGCAAAAACACGGCACATCAACCAATGCCTGTAATGAGGGCAAATATCACCAATCCATCCAAGTGAAGACGCAGACTTTTCAACACAGGGTTCTGAGCAGTCTCTACCAATCAAGGGCAGTTGGCCCACAAGGTGAACCCTATTGGCCACCCCAAATGTACTCCAGTGTCCACTTCCTACACAAGGCCCAGCAGGGCCTGGCATCCAACTGAGGTCGCCAGTAGACCGAGGTAAATACAGTAGACCGAAGAAACGACAGCAGACAGGGGTAAATACAGCAGACAGGGGTAAATACAGCAGACAGGGGTAAATACAGCAGACAGGGGTAAATACGGCAGACAGGCATAAATACGGCAGACAGGGGTAAATACGGCAGACAGGGGGAAATACGGCAGACAGGGGTAAATACGGCAGACAGGGGTAAATACGGCAGACAGGGGTAAATACGGCAGACGGGGGTAAATACGGTAGACGGGGGTAAAT
>NW_022161904.1:0-9849 GCF_008728515.1 Papio anubis
CTACAGGCGCCGCCACTACGCCCGGCTAATTTTTTGTATTTTTAGTAGAGACGGGGTTTCACTGTGTTAGCCAGGATGGTCTCGATCTCCTGACCTCGTGATCCGCCCGTCTCGGCCTCCCAAAGTGCTGGGATTACAGGCTTGAGCCACCGCGCCCGGCCCAGCTAATTTTTTATATCTCCAGTAGAGACAGGTTTTTCCCATGCCAGCCAGGATGGTCTTGAACTCCTGACCTCAAGCGATCCGGCCCACCTCGGCCTCCCAAAATTCTGGGATTACAGACTTGAGCCACTGCGCCTGGCCAAGTGTCATGAATCTTTATGTTTACTTTAAACCTACTGATAGCCTGGTTCACCTGGGCTCACTGTTTTGGGTGTGGAGAATAACATCTGGCCCAGTAGCTATGTGAATATTCCAGAAGTTTGGTTTTCAGAGTTTGACCAACGGTCATCACCTTGGCTGCGGAGATAAGTGAGAAAGGAGTAAAACAAACCTGTTGTGTAACTCTTTCCTCCCACTCTTGAAAAAGGTATCTCCAAACCCAGATAGTTTCACTGGAGAAGTCTACTCATAGTTAAAGAAATATCAACACCAATTACATGTAATCTCCAGAAAACAGAAGAAGGAGCACTTCCTGGCTGACGAGGCCAGTACAGTTGAGCCTTATAGATGCAGTTTCCCCGGCTGTGCGCAGTGGCTCACGCCTGTAATCCCAACACTTCAGGAGGCCGAGATGGGCGGATCACGAGGTCAGGAGATCGAGATCATCCTGGCTAACACGATGAAACCCCGTCTTACTAAAAATACAAAAAACTAGCCGGGCATGGTGGTGGGTGCCTGTAGTCCCAGCTACTTGGAAGGCTGAGGCAGGAGAATGGCGTGAACCCAGGAGGCAGAGCTTGCAGTGAACTGAGATCATGCCACTGCACTCCAGCCTGGGCGACAGAGGGAGACTCCATCTCAGAAACATAAATAAATAAAAATTAAAAAATAAAAATAGATGCAGGTTCCCCATCCATTGATTCAGCCAACCACAGATCGAAAATATTCCAAAATATGGACGCCAGGCACGGTGGCTCACGCCTGTAATCCCGAAAATCATTTGAACCCAGGAGGTGGAGGTTGCAGTGAGCCAAGATTGCACCACTCTACCACTGCACTCCAGCCTGGGTGACAAGAGTGAAACTCCATCCCAAAAGAAAAAAAAAGAATATCACCCTGAGTGGGCATGGTGGCTCACACCTCTAATCTCAACATTGTGGGAGGCCGATGAGAAAGGATTGCTTGAGCCCAGGAGGTTGAGACCAGCCTGGATGACATAGCAAGACCCTGTCTCTACAAAAAATTTTAAAAATTAGCTGGGTGTGGTGGTGCACCTGTAGTCCCAGCTACTTGGGAGGCTGAGATGGGAGGATCACATGAGTCCAGGAGTTCCAGGGTGCAGTGAGCTATGATTGCAACACTGTCCTCCAGCCTGGGGGAACACAGCGAGATCTGTCTCAAAACAAACAAAAACAAAAACAGACAAAACCTCAGTTCTGCCATTACCTCTTCAAAACTTTCTTAACTTGCAGTCACAGAGTTAGAGACCCTCCATTAAGCTCTGGTGAGAGGCTAACTGAATAAGAACACTTTGACCATCATATTATAATAATTGCTTTATTTATTTATTTATTAATTTACTGATTTGCAGACAGGGTCTTGCTCTGTCCCCAGGCTGGAAGCGCCTTAGCACAATCATGGTTCACTGCAACTCAACTTCCCAGGCTCAAAATTCTCCCACCTCCAGCCTCCCTCAGTAACTGGGACTGCAAGCATGCACAACCACATCAGGCTAATTTATGGTTTTTTTGAAATGGAGTCTCGCTCTGTCACCCAGGCTGGAGTGCCAATGGCGCCATCTCGGCTCACTGCAAGCTCACCTCGGGCCCACGCCATTCTCCTGCCTCAGCCTCCCAGTAGCTGGACCACCAGGCGCCGCCACTGCGCCCGCTAATTTTTTTGTATCTTTTAGTGGGCGAGGGTTTTCACCGTGTAAAGCCAGGATGGTCTTCATCTCCTGACCTTGTGATCCGCCTGCCTCAGCCTCCCAAAGATGCTAGAATTACAGGCGTGAGCCACTGCTTGACCTAATTTTATGTATTTTTATAAAGACATAAGGCTTTTTATAAAGGGCATCCCGGTCAGGCCACGGTATCTTAAGCCTGTAATCCCAGCACTATGGGAGGCCAAAGGCGGGTAGATCACCTGAGGTCAGGAGTTCCAGACCAGCCTGGACAACATGGTGAAACGCCATTTCACTAAAAGTATATAAAAATTAGCTGTACGTGGTGCCATGTGCCCTGTAATCCCAGCTGCTTAGGAGGCTGATGCAGGAGAATGCAGCCCAGACCCGGCAGGAAGAGGTTGCAGTGGCGAGGTCGGCCATTGCACTCAGCCTGGGTGACAAAGAGCGAAATTCCATCTCAAAATAATAATAAAAATAAATAAATAAATGAATAATAAAATAAAATAAAGAGAGTACGTCTCGTCATATTTGCTTGACTGGTCTCGTAGTCATGTTGCCAGACTGGTCTGTTATTCCTGGGCTCAAGCAATCCACCCACCTCACCCTCCCAAAGCTGGGATTACAGGCGTGAGAGCCACTGTGCCCGACCTGGCTGGGCTACATATCCCGTATTAAACTTTTCTTTTCTTTCTTTTTTTGTTTTTGTTTTTGTTTGTTTGTTTTGTTTTGTTTTTTGAGCGGTCTAAGCTCTGTGTGAGCTGGAGTGCAGTGGCCGGATCAGCTCACTGCAAGCTCCGCCTCCTGGGTTCACGCCATTCTCGTGCCTCAGCCTCCCAGCTGGGACCACGAAGCCCGCCACCTGCCCGGCTAGCTTTTTGTATTTTTGGGAGAGCCGGTTTCACTGGGTTAGCCAGGATGGTCTTAATCTCCCTGACCTTGTGATCCAGCCCATCTCGGCCTCCCAAAGTGCTGGGATTACAGGCTTGAGCTACACGCACCGGCCTTTTTTTTTTTTGAGATAGAATTTCACTCTCTTGTTGCCCGGGCTGGAGTGCAATGGCATGATCTCAGCTCACCACAACCTCCACCTACCGTTTCAAGTGATTCTCCTGCCTCAGCCTCTGAGTAGCTGGGACTACGAGCCGCGATGCCACAGCCTGGCTAATTTTGTATTTTTAGTAGAGGCGGGGTTTCACCAGTTGGTGAACTGGTTTTGAACTCCTGACCTCCAGGTGATCCACCCAGCTTGGCCTCCCAAAGTGCTGGGATTACAGGCGTGAGCCACCACGCCCAGCTCTATTAAACTTTTCATCAGGGTCAACTGGACCCTGGCTCCTGCCCAGCTAGTCCTATGAGGCTGCAGAGTGTGGCCCCAATAAAGATTCTCCCGGGCGGTGGCGGTGGCTCAAGCCTGTAATCCCAGCACTTTGGGAGGCGAGGCAGGCCGGATCCGAGGTCAGTCAAGACCATCCTAGCTGCAGGTGAAACCCCGTCTCTACTAAAAAATACAAAAAGTAGCGAGTGAGGTGGCCCGAGCCTGTAGTCCCAGCCGAGGCGAACTTGAAATAACCCCAGAGGCCGGGCTTGCAGTGAAGCTGAGATCCGGCCCCTGCACTCCAGCCCTTTTGTTCAGAAAATGGGCTCTGTCTCAAAAAAGATTCTCCCCCAATCCCCCTACCCCCAGATCTTCCTGCAAGGTTGGCAGAGCTGGATGTTCTGAGAGCTAAGGGCACGTGGGACAACCGGTGCCTGGCCAGAGAAGGGGAGGAAGACATGTGAGGGCTGGTAGGTCTGGAGTCTAGCGCCTCGCTGAACACAGGGCGAGGAAAGTCAGCTCTTGCCCCCTTCTCCAGCCCTCCTCCCAAACACCAAGCAGGTTTCTGAGAATAGTAAAAGGCTAGCAGATCCATCTTCAGGGCCTCTGTGGTCAGAAATGTGCAAATACCTTTTTCTTTCTTTCTTTCTTTCTCTTTCTTTCTTTCTTTCTTTCTTTCTTTCTTTCTTTCTTTCTTTCTTTCTTTCTTTCTTTCTCTCTCTCTCTCTTTCTTTCTCTCTTTCTTTCTCTCTTTCTTTCTGTCTTTCTTTTTTTCTTTCTTTCCTTCCTTCCTTCCTTCTTTCCTTCTTTCCCTCCCTCCCTTCCTCCCTCCCTCCCTCCTTCTTTCTCTTTGTCTTTCTTTTTCTCTCCCTCCCTCCCTTCTTTCCTTCCTTTCTTTTCTTTCTCCCTTCCCTTCCCTTTCTTCCTTTCTTTCTTTTCTTTCTCCCTTCCCTTCCCTTTCTTTCTTTCTTTCTTTCTTTCTTTCTTTTCCTTCCTTCCTTCCTTCCTTCATTCCTTCCACTGGTGCACTTTCTGCTTACTGTAACCTCTGCCTCCTGGGTTCAAGTGATTCTCCTGCCTCAGCCTCCCAAATAGCTGGGATTACAGGGGCCTGCCATGTTGCCTGGCTAATTTTTATATTTTTAGTAGACATGGGTTTTTTCCTTGTTGGCTAGGCTGGTCTCCAACTTCTGACTTAACTGATCCACCCACTTAGGCCTCCCAAAGTGCTGGGATTACGGGTGTGAGCCACTGCGCCTGGACCAAAGACCTTTTTCTTCACGCCTTTTGGGAGTTAGTAAAACAGCATTATCTGAAAAGCTGTTTCTGCATCCCACACTTAGAGTGCATGGCGGAATGCACAAGGCTTGCCTGGGAATCACATTCAGCAAGTTCTGGGATAGAAAAACTGAACCTAAGGGAAAATTGTGTTGTGTACTCACCAGTACTTTGTAGAGTGTTTCAGTACCATTATAACAAGAGGCCAGGCGTGATGGCTTATGCCTGTAATCCCAGCACTTCGGGAAGCCGAGGCAGGAGGATTGTTTGAGGCCAAGAGTTCAAGACCAGCCTGGGAAACATGAAGAGACCCCATCTCTACAAAAAATACAAAAATTATCCAGGCATGGTGGTGCATGCCTGTGGTCCCGGCTACTCTGGAGGCTGAGACGGGAGGATCCCTTGAGCCCAGAAGGTCAAGGCTGCAGTGAGCTATGATTGTACCACCGCACTTCAAACTGGTCAACAGTACAAGACCTTGTCTCAAAAATAAAAAAAAAGAAAGACATGAGCTAGCTGACTTTTTTTGTTTGTTTGTTTGTTTGTTTTGAGACAGAGTTTTGCTCTTGTTGCCCAGGCTACAGTGCAATGGCACAATCTTGGCTCACTGCAACCTCCACTTCCTGGGTTCAAGCAATTCTTCTGCCTCAGCCTCCCGATAGCTGGGACTACAGGTGCGCACCATCACGCCAGCTAATTTTTGTATTTTTAGTAGAGACAGGGTTTCACCATGTTGTCCAGGCTGGTCTCAAACTCCTGACCTCAGGTGACCTGCCTGCCTCAGCCTCCCAAAGTACTGGGATTACAGGGGTGAGCCACTGTGCCCGGCCCCATCTCCCCTTCTTATAAGAACACCAGTCAGATTGGATTGCGGCCCACCCCAATGACCTCATTCTAACTTAACTTCTTTACAGACCCCATCTCCAAATATAGTCACATTCTAAGGTCCTGGAGGTTAGGACTTCAACATATAAATTTGGGAGACGCAATTCAGTTCATGACACAGATACATCTCCGGCAATTCAACACCTAACAAAAGCGTGATTTCTTCACGTTTTCCACCGCTTTCATCTTCTCAGTCGTTAAGTCAATAAAAGCCTCCGAGTTTTAAAAATATCTTAGCAATTTTGACATTTAGGAAGGTTCATAGCTCTCAGATTTGCCCAGCTTGACGTGATCTTATTTTTCAGAGGAAGCAGCCTCTATTCAGCTCCTAGTCACAGCCAGCCTTCTGGAACATTCTTTCGAGCATTTGAAGGCTTCCAAGAGGTGGGAGGGGGTGTCTTTTATACTGGAACACTTTGAGTAATCTAGCTCATGCAGGCATTCCTCTTCATGAAGGACTTAGCTACCTGACTTTTGACCAGAAACAGATTATTTTACCTCAAAATTACTTTTTAAAAAAGAAGTTGACCTACCACATATCAAAAAGAGATAATCGTGAATAGAAAAATTACTGCAGACAATTTATAGAGTCAAGAGACCTAGAAAGGCTTCCATTCCCGCTACTACACCTTGAGAAAATTACCCAACCTCTTTGATCATGTTTTGCCAATTAAAAAATGGGCAACTCATCCAGACGCCATGGCTCACGCCTATAATCCCAGCACTTTGGGAGGCTGAGGCAGGAGGAGCACCTGAGGTCAGGTTCAAGACCAGCCTGACCAACATGGAGAAACCCCATCTCTACAAAAAATACAAAATTGGCCAGGCGTGGTGGCGCATGCGTATAATCCTAGTTACTCGGGAGGCTGAGGTAGGAGAATTGCTTGAACCCAGGAGGCAGAGGTTGCAGTGAGCCGAGATGACCCCACTGCACTCCAGCCTGGGTGACAGAGTGAGACTCCGTCTCAGGAAAAAAAAAAAAAAGTGAACAACTGAAGATCTTCAATTACTGGCCAGGTGTGGTGGCTCACACCTGTAATCCCAGCACTTTGGGAGGTGGAAGTGGGAGGATCTCTTGATGTCAGGAGTTTGAGACCACCCTGGGCAACATAGTGAGACCCTGTCTCTACTAAAACTACAAAAATTAGCTAGGCATGTAACATGCCTGTAATCCCAGCTACTTGGGAGGCTGAGAATCACTTGAATCCAGGAGCCAAGATCACACCACTGCACTCCAGCCTGGTAGACAGAATAAGACTCTGCCTCAAAAACAAACCAAAACATAGCAAAAAAAAAAAAAACAATGCAAAGTTGGCCAAATGTGGTGGCTCACGCCTATAATCCCAGCACTTTGGGAGACTGAGGCAGGCGCATCACCTAAGGTCAGGAATTTGAGACCAGCCTGACCAACATGGAGAAACCCTACCTCCACAAAAAATACAAAATTGACTGGGTGTAGTGGCGCATGCCTATAATCCTAGCTATTGGGGAGGCTGAGGCAGGAGAATTGCTTGAACCCAGGAGACGGAGGTTGCAGTGAGCCGAGATTGTGCTACTGCACTCCAGCCTGGGCGACAGAGTGAGACTTCATCTCAAAAAAAAAAAGTGAGCAACTGAATTAACGATCTTCAATTACTGGCCAGGTGTGGTGGCTCATGCCTCTAATCCCAGCACTTTGGGAGGCCAAGGTGGGCAGATTGCTTGAGCCCAGAAGTTTGACACTAGCCTGGGCAACATAGTGAGACCTCCTGTCTACAAAAAAATCAAGGAAATTAGCTGGGTGTGGTGGCACGTGCCTGTACTTACTTGGGAGGTTCCACTTACTGGGGAGGCTGAGGCGGGAGGATCACTTGAGCCCAGGAGGTGGAGGCTGCAGTGAGCCATGCTCGCAGCACTGCACTCCGGCCTAGGTGACCTCAAAAACAAATCAGTGTGGAATTGTGGAATTGTGGAATTGGCCAGGTGTGGTGGCTCATGCCTGTGATCCCAGTACTTTGTGAGGTCAAGGCACAAGGATTGCTTGAGACCAGCCTAGGCAACAGAGTGAGATTCCATCTCTATTTTTAAAATTTATTTATTTATTTATTTTTTCTGCAACAGGGTCTCGCTCTGTCACCTAGGCTGGAATGCAGTGACGCAGTCTCAGCTCACTGCAACCTCCACTTGCCAGGCTCAAGCAATCCTCCCACCTTAACCTCCCAAGTAGCTGGGACTACAGGCACATGCCACCATGCCCAGCTAATTTTTAAAATTTTTGTAGAAATGTGGGTTTCGCCATGTTGCCCAGGCTGGTCTCGAACTACTGAGTTCAAGCTACTCAAGTGATCCTCCCGCCTTGGCCTCCCAAAGTGCTGGGATTACAGGCATGAGCCACTGTGCCCAGCCTAAAATTTTTAAATAATGATAAAAAAAAAAGTCTTCAATCTTTTCCTTCTATAAAATTCTAAGACTTTAATATAAAACAAACAAGCATCTTTCATCACACTGGTATCCTCGTAATTTACCCTACAAATGAAGATTATTCCATTAAAGGTTGAACTTAAGCCTAGTTGCCCCACCATATCCATCTGAAGCAATCCTTAAGAATGCAGAATTGGCCAAATATGGTGACTCACGCCTGTAATTCCAACACTTTGGGAGGCAGAGGCAGACAGATCACCTGCAGTCAGAAGTTCAAGACCTGCCTGGCCAACATAGTGAAACCCCATCTCTACTAATACAAAAATTAGCTGGGCGTGGTGGCGGGCACCTGTAGTCCCAGCTACTTGGGAGTCTGAGGCAGGAGAATTGCTTGAATTCAGGAGGTGGAGGCTGCAGTGAGCCGAGATCGTGCCACTGTACTCCAGCCTGGGTGACAGAAGGAAACTCCATCTCAAAAAAAAAAAGAAAGAAAGAAAGAAAAAGAAAAAAAGACTCTTAACTTGTCCTTGAATTTCCTTCCATATTTGATGGAGTTCTGGACTCTTCTAAAGGTCTCTTTTTTCCCATATTTATTACTTCTTAGATTTAATAAATATGTGTTAAACCCCCCATGATATAAGAGAAAACCTCATGCAAGTCAAAATACAAGACCATGTGCTAAATGGCATTATGGGAGTATAAAGTACTAAGAGAGTTTTGGAAAGGAGAGGATTACAAACTTCAGAATAATTTATAACTGTGTACATTAAAAATCTTCTTTTAAAACTTTTATTTTAGGCTCAGAGGTACATGTGCAGTTTTATTATTTAGCCAAACTCGTGTCACGGGGGTTTGTTGTACAGATGATTTCATCATCCAGGTACTAAGCCCAGTACCCAAGAGTTATTTATTTTTTTCTTCTCCTCTCCTTCCTTTTTTTTTTTTTTCCACTCTGTTGCCCAATTTGCAGTGCAGTGGTGAGATCGTAGCTCACCGCAGTCTCAAACTCCTGGACTCAAGCGATCCTCTTGCCTCTGTCACCCAAGTAGCCGGGAATATGGGCAATACCACCATGTCTGGCTCATTTTTGTATCTTTTGTGGAGATGGGGTTTCACCATGCCTCCCAGACTGGTGAAAATCATATGTCTGCAGAACTTATCTTTGGTATAAATGCTCTGATGTTTAATAAACTTTTAGTGCCCTTGGAAAGCTTCCCCAGCTCATTTCTTTACTATGAATTCGCTGATAGCCAATAAGAGGTGAGCTTGGTGGTCAGGCGCAGTGGCTCATGCCTGTAATCCCAGCACTTTAAGAGGCCGAGGCAGGCGGATCACATGAGGCTAGGAGTTCAAGACTAGCCTGGGCCGGGCGCGGTGGCTCAAGCCTGTAATCCCAGCACTTTGGGAGGCCGAGACGGGCGGATCACGAGGTCAGGAGTTCGAGACCATCCTGGCTAACATGGTGAAACCCCGTCTCTGCTAAAAAATACAAAAAACTAGCCGGGCGAGGTGGTGGGCGCCTGTAGTCCCAGCTACTCGGGAGGCTGAGGCAGGAGAATGGCGTAAAAACCCAGGAGGCGGAGCTTGCAATGAGCTGAGATCCGGCCACTGCACTCCAGCCTGGGCGACACAGCGAGACTCCGTCTCAAAAAAAAACAAAACAAACAAAAAAAAAGACTAGCCTGGACAACATGGTGAAACCCTGTCTCTACTAAAAATACAAAACTTAGTTGGGTGTGGTGGTGCGTGCCTGTAGTCTCAGCTACCTGGGTGGCTGAGGCAGGAGAATCGTTTGAACCTGGAAGGTGGAGGTTGCAGTGAGCTGAGATTGCACCACAGCACCCCAGCCTGGGTGACAGAGTGAGACTTCATCTCAAAAAAAAAGAGGTAAGCTTGGATTGAAACTTCTTCCATCGTCTTCACATTCCCTAAGGCTTTTTTTTTTTTTTTTTTTTTTTTTTTT
>NW_022161905.1:0-9835 GCF_008728515.1 Papio anubis
TTTGGGTGGTCTCCTGGGTGCACATGCTCTATGGTGATACATCCTAGTACATATATCACATGTCTTATTAATGTCTGAAATCGCCACCCAGGGGTATGTTTTTTTACCATTATAATGAGTAAATGTTACCTTTAGGGCAAGCCAATTTGAAGCGTGCATGCTCGCTATTAGGGAAAGTCCCTACTGAAGTTATCTCCTGACAGGGTCAGATAAGTCCCAGTTAGGACCAGAGAAGCCGAACCTCAAGTTGACTTGTGGACTTGG
Organism: Papio anubis; assembly: GCF_008728515.1. Lineage (NCBI taxonomy): Eukaryota > Metazoa > Chordata > Mammalia > Primates > Cercopithecidae > Papio > Papio anubis. The sequence goes on from NW_022161905.1 coordinate 265, forward strand.
GTGACTGAGGGTCTGAGGAGTGAATTGTTTGCTTCACAGTAAAATCGAAAACATTTATGCAGTATGTGAGTCGATGCATCTTCAACACAGGAGTGTCCAGTCTGGCAAACAAGGGGCCATCCTAGGGAAAGATCCAATGACATTATAATCTTGAAACAGGAACGAGAGGAACAAGGCTGGTGGACATCTCTCTGAGGGCATTAGTTTCCAAATATTTGAGCACAGCGTCCTTTGCAAATCTGGGTGATGGTTATCAAGACAGGCACAAGCGGTATCAGCAACAGGTGTATTTTATAAAAATTAATTATGTAAACATGCTTGTAAAACTTAAAATACCACAGCAATGTATTTGAAAAGTAAACATCTCTCATTATTACACCCACTAGAGATAACTAGAGATGGCTAAACAAAAAGCTTGGTGCGTGTTTTATGGACACTGACTGCTGGAATCTTCCAAGTCTATTTGGCTTCTGATTTGGATAGGAAGAGTCAAGACTGAGCTTGACTCAGGAGGAACAGCACTATCTAAATGAATGTAGCTCCAGTATGAATAACAAGAGTTTTTATAGAAAGGGACTCACCTAAAAAGTTATCTGATTTTATTCAATTATTGAACATGATAGTAAAAGTTTGGATAACAAAGGATAGCTGTAGAAACACACATGATGAGAACACAAACTGCGTCTAATATTCATAAACCAGTAAGTATCTGAAACAGGTCTCAATCAATTTAGTTTATTTTGCCAAGGTTAGGGACAGTTGGAAGGAAAAAACACAGAATCATAGAAACAATCTGTAGTCTGTGCCTTTCTCCAAAGATGATGTTGAGGCTTCAATATTTAAAGGGGAAGAGAGTGCTGGAGGGGAAAGAAGAAGGGTATGGTCACATTACTGAATCCACACATTGCACGAGAAAAGGATAAGGCAGGGGAATAGTCAATTTTGTATTCATCTTATGCTCAGTAAGTCAGCACTTCACATAAGGTAAGATGAGGACAGAGCAGCTACCTGTGGGGATATTTAACCTTCTATCTGGAGCTGTATGCTTAGGAGCAAAAGCAAAGTCAGCTTCTCTCTTGACTCAGCTTTCAGCTTAACTTTCTCCTTTTGGCAGAGTGAAATGGCGTCCCAAGTTTCTATTTTCTTTTCACACATTGGAAACTAGCCTTGGTTTTGCTTAGAAGTGTGACATTTATTTATACTTCTAAACAAAATCAAGGCTAGTTTTCAATTGTCCATTTTCAGAGAATGAGAAAGCCCAAGAGCTCACGACTCCTTCTCATTTCCTTGAGTTATGGATAACAGGACCCTGGCCAAGTTCTGCAGAGCCTAGGGACAGTGGATGAGAGAATGCTGTTTCTGAGCACGATTTGGTTGCTGTCAGATCCCTGCTCCTAAACTTACTAGGGGGTGACTGGTCAACAAAAAGAGTCAAACTCTAAAATATTTGAAGAGATTTATTCCGAGCCAAATATAAGGGACCAATGGCCCATGACACAGCCCTCAGGAGACCCTGAGGACATGTGCCCAAGATGGTCAGGGCACAGCCTAGTTTTACACATTTTGAGGAGACATGAAACATCAGTCAATACATGTAAGGTATATATTGTTTCAGTCTGGAAGGGCAGGATAACTCCAAGTGGGGACTTCCAGGTTATAGGTAGATTTTAAAATTTTCTGATTGGCAATTGGTTGAAAGAGTTATTATCAGTAGAAAGGAATGTCTGGGTTAAGATAAGGGGTTGGAGAAACCTAGATATTATCATGCAGATAAAGCCTCCAGGTAGCAGGCTTCAGAGAAAATAGATGTTTTTTGTTTTTGTTTTTGTTTTTGTTTGAGATGGAGTCTTGCTCTTTTTGCCCAGGTTGGAGTGCTATGGCATGATCTTGGCTTACCGCAACCTCCGCCTCCCTGGTTCAAGCGATTCTCCTGCCTCAGCCTACTGAGTCACTGGGATTACAGGCATGTGCCATCATGGCTGGCTAATTTTGTATTTTATAGTAGAGACAGCATTTCTCCATGTTGGCCAGGCTAGTCTCGAGCTCCAGACCTCAGGTGATCTGCCCATCTCAGCCTCCCAAAGTGCTGGGATTACAGGCATGAGTCACTGCACCTGGCCAAAAATAGATGTTAAATGTTTCTGATCAGACTCTTAGGTCTGTTGATGTCTTCAGGTCTGTGTTGATGTTAATGCTGGAGAAATATAATGAGACATGTCCAACGCTCTCTTCCATCATGGCCTAAACTAGATTTTCAGGTTCACTCCAGAATCCCTATGTGCGAGAGGAGGGGTACATTCAGATGGTTGAGAATTTTATTTTTGGTTTACATTCTTCCCCTTATGGCTAATATTTGCCAGAGTCAACATCAATGGCTACTAATTTTTTTTCCCATAGCACTGCTTGGGTGGCATGGCTGCCTGTGCTGTGTCCATCCTGCCCTTCAGTGAGACTCCCTATGGTGGAGGGACTTAAAGTGAAAAGACTTACAGACAAGTAAGTGTTCTAGGCTGGATAGGAATGGACTAGGACAAGCATTCATTACCCTTTAAAAGATTTATTTAAAGTAAAGAGCCAAAAGCAAAAAGCCAATGGTGAGTTTACAAAAATTGACTTTTCTTTAACTTCTATGCATTGAGCTACTATACTCTTGGTTTTAATTACAGACTTATGGTGATTAACTATACAAAACATAAGCATTTTTCTAAAAAATAAATTTATATATCTAAATATATATAACTGCAAAACTTATAACTGGGAGTAGTATACCCAGGAGGCTTGGTCATGAGGTAACTTTATCCTCTTAATAATTATTTTCTTTTAATTCCAGGAAGCAGTACATTTTTTATGGTTGGGGTGGATAAAAAGGTGCCACATAATAGCTGAGAAAGCAAAGTTCTTTGTTTTACAAGCTGTTTAGGCACCTGTGTACCCTCCTTGATTTGGAGGGTCTGAGCTAACTGTATCCCTCAAAACCAGCCCTTACAATCTCTCATGCACCACTCTTCTCTTCTTCTGCAACGATCTCTGGGCCTGGGAGGGAGGGTCAACATAGTGGCGCTTGAGTAGGACATTTGCAGTGAAAAACATATTGGGTCCAGTGGGATGCCAAATGAGGGAGATTTGCATCTCTAGTCTTCACAACGCCATGATTCTTGTTGCATTTGAAGTGAGACAAGGAGATAAATAGCGTTGTATTTGACCATCAGAAGAGTATTTGTGTGTCAAGAGAGAAAAAATACCCTATTTCATTAGGTCACTAACTGAAAATATGAACAACATGATAATCTTATACTCATTAGAAGATTAGTATAACGTAAGCTTTTCAGGACTCTCAGGATTATTTTTGGCTTCTAGTCTTCTTTGATTCTGTATGAAATTTAAAGTAGATTTTTCTAATTCTGTGAAGAATGTCAGTGGTAGTTTGATGGGAATAGTATTGAGTCTATAAATTACTTTGGGATTATGGCCATTTTTATAGCATTGATTTTTCCTATCCATGAGATGGAATGTTTTTCCATTTGTTTATGTCCTCTTATTTCTTTGAAGCAGTTGTTTGTAGTTCTCCTCCGAAGAGTCCTTCACATACCTTGTAAGCTGTATTTCTAGGTATTTATTCATTTCTTTAGCAATTGTGAATGGAAGTTCATTCATGATTTGTCTCTCTCTTGTCTATTGTTGGTGTAAAGGAATGTTTGTGAATTTTTGGACATTGGTTTTGTATCATGGTTTCTTCGAAGTTTCTTAACAGTTTAAGGGGTTTGGGGGCTGAGATTGGGTTTCTAAATATAACAGCATATTGTCTGCATCGAGAGAACAATTTGACTTCCCCTCCTGTATGAATACTCTTCAACATTTCTTCCTCTTGCCTGATTGCCCTTGCGGAACTGGCCACTGTGTTGAATAGAAATTGTGAGAGGCTTCCTTTGTTTTCATTTTAGTTTCAAAGGCAATGCTTCAACTTTTGCCCATTGACTGTGATATTGGCTGCAGATTTGTCATAAATGGCTGTATTATTTTTGAGATATGTTTCATCAATACCTACTTTGTTGAAGTTTTTTAAACTTTGCCGAGATAGATTGTTGAATTTTATCAAAGCCATTTCTGCATCTATTGAATAATCACATTGTTTTTACATGCAAGCATGTTTATGTGATGGATTATATTTTATTATTGAGCAGCTAGAAACAATTAGCATCCGGATGAAATAGCGATTGTGACGGTGGATAGAATGTTTGATGTGCTGCTTGCAATCGGTTTTGCTAGCGTATTTTATTGGAGGTGGCCATCAATGTTCATGCAGGTCATTGGCAGAAGTTTGTGTGTGTGTGTGTGTGTATGTGTGTATGTGTGTCTCCTGGACTTTGGTATCAGGATGATGGCTCATAAAATAGGGATTGAGGGAAGTCACTCCTTTTTCCAATTGTTTGGAATAGCAAAAAGAACAAAGCTGGAGGCATCACTGCAGGCTAGAAACTATACTACAAAGGCTACAGTAACCAACACAGCATGAGTACTGGTACTTAACAGATCTATGAACTAATGAAGTAGAACAGAGACCTCAGAAATCACACCACACATCTACATCCACTTATGATCTTCATAAACCTGACAAAAGGCAGCAACAGGAAATAATCTCCTATTCAATAAATAGTGCTGGGAAAATTCACTAGACATATGCAGAAAATTGAAACTGGAACCTTTCATGCATAAACTTAGGGCTTGAGCCTCAAACAAGAACTGATGAGCCCCAAACCACCAAGCCTAGAAAACCTAGGCAATACCATTCAAGGCCACTGAGGCATGAGCAAAGACCTCATGATGAAAAATGACAAGCAACTTCTGGCACAAACCAAGACTGACAAATGAGATCTAAGTGAGCTAAAAAGAGCTGCACAACAGAAAAACTACCATCCAGATTGAATAAATAAACCAGCGAGCCGGAGAAAAAGTTTTGCAATCTACCGTCACAAACCAAAGGTCTAGTTTTGCAATCTACTATCTGACAAAGGTCTACATATCCAAATTTGCAAAGGAAATTAAAACAATTTACAAGAGGAAGCAAACAGCAATAAAAAAATGGGCCAAAGGACACTTGAACAGACCTTTTCTCCCAAAGAAACATTACATGGCCAGCAAACATGTTAAAAAGCTCAAGCATACTGATTCTTTGTGAGAAACAAATCAAAACTACAATGAGATGCTATCTCCACCAATCAGGATAATTCTTCTAGAAATAAAGAAACAGTAAGAAGCTGACCAGGCTGTGGAGAAATGATCTTTTTTATACAGCAGGTGGGCGTATAAATTGGTTCCAATCATTTATGGAAGACAATTATGACGATTCCTCAGGATCAAAACCAGAAATACTGTTTGATAGCAATCCCATTACTGGATATATACCCAAAAGACTGTAATTCTTCTACTATGAGACACTTGTGTGCATTGCACAAACACTATCTGTGCGCCGAAGGCGTAGACTAGTCTAATCTACATATTGATTAGACTGGATAAACAAAATGTAGAGCATTATACATCATGGAATACTAATACAGCCATAAAAGGAATGAGATCATGCCTTTTCAGGGACATGGATGAAGTTGGAAGCCATATCCTTAACAAACTAAAACAAGACAGAAAACAAACCTACATGTTTTTCACTCTAAGTGGAGGATTGAACAGTGAATTTCTATGGACACAGGAAGCGAAAAGCACACCAGGCCTGTTGGGCTGTGTGGGGGGTAAGAGGAGAACAGAATGGGTCAATAGGTACAGCAAACCATACCATAGCACATATACCTATTAACTCAAACTGCAGTTACTGCAGCATATAGACTTAAGTAAAAATAAAATAACATAGAAAAATTTTACTTGATTCGTTTGTACTCAGAAAATAAAAGCCACAGCTGACATTTAGTAACAGGTATTAATGTTTTCCCATGAGAGCAATCTCTCTCTTTCTCTCTAGCTCTCCTTTTTTATTCAGAAATATAAGTAAAGAACAAGTTGTATGAAAAATAAATTTTTAGGCTTATGGCTGGCTTGTGATATGGCTTGACCCTGTGTGTCCTCACTTAAAATCTCATCTCGGTGTAATCCTCCTAGTGCGGGAGGTGAGTTGTATCATGGGAGTTGTTTCACCATGTATTTTTCATGATAGTGAGTTATCATGAAATCTGTGACGATTGTATAAGTGTTTGACACTGTATCCTTTACACACACACAAAGTCTCTCCTGCCACATTGTGAAGAAGGTGCTTACTTTCCTTTCCATCATAACTAAGTTTTCTGAGGCCTCCTTAGCTATGCAGAGCTGTCATTCAGCCTCTTTGGTTTTATAAATTACCCAGTCTCAGTGTATCTTTATAGCAGTGTGAGAAGGGACTAGTACAGCCTGAGTATTCACTTAAAGTGCAGAAACAATTGCCAGCCATACAGGCTCTGTTAGAGTTGGGTTTGTTGGAATTTTACCTAAAATTAAGTTATTCTAGTCAAAGCCTGGGTAAAATAACCAGTGTCTCCATTTGTCCCATTTTACAATAAAAGATATACTTACTTAAGCAAATAACTTCATACTTATCATAATGGAATGCTCATGCCTTTCAAATTTTGGATAACCTAGAGAAAAATAAATTTGCTCACAAAAACACACTTTACCCAATTCTTCTAAACTATAAATAACTCAACATAAAAACGTTTGCTTGACTCTTCTTTAATAAGAGCAGTGACTGTCAAACACAATGTCATTTGTTCATCTTGGAACTGCTATCCACAAGCCAAACAGCTCCTGTTAGATGGGAATGGCCTATCAAGCACTGTAGAATATGTAGCAGTTCTTCAGATAGTTACAGTCAGTCCTATGGGAAAACAGAGGCTCTTTGCTTACGAGTAGTATTCTCCTTGCATTCCTCAGGTAGCAAGATGCTGTATCACAATGTTGGGTCCCCAGCAGGGATTTGGGACAAAGGACTCAGGACCTTTCTTTGATCTTCATCTTACTTGTCTCAACATTGCCCCAGGCAATATCATTATCCTCATTATAACTTTTGCCTTTTGATTAAAACATTTTGTATGCAGGGACAATGGCTTGAATAAAGTATCAAACATATCTATGATTATTCTGGGGCAGGTGTTTGACAGCTACTTCCTTCCTCCAATCATTTTTCTTATTTCCCTAAACATTTGTCAAATTTGCTTCAAGAGCCTGAGGGACAGCAAAATTAATAAGGCTTCTCTTTCATATGATTGTGCCGAAGCGATGTTACCCAGAGTACCAATGAGAAAGGGGCCCTTTCGAAACCTAAATTTTTATTTGCATGAGTGCAAGCCACATTCTGAAAAGCCTGCTGGAGGAACAAAGAGGTTTCTGAAAAGTTCAATGCACCCTCAAACCTCCAATGCCCAGGCAGCCTTGACACAACCTCGCCTGCACCAAGCCCCAGTCCCAGCCCAGTCCCGTTGGTTCCCTGACATTCGTTACTCCCGAAAGACTCAGGGAGTCAGTCCACCCAGGAGCAGGGGAGAGGATGTCCCTCAAGGATGAGGCAGGAGGTGCAGAGGAAACGCAACACCGCGCCTGTCCTAGGAGACAAGGCCAGTCACAGCCGCCTACCGCTCATTCTCGGCAATCCACCCACCTGTGAGGTGAAACATGGAGACCAAGGTAGCTTCCCTGTCTGAGACACGAGCTCCAGGGTCGTCAGACCTGCCCAATCAAGCAGAAACAGGTTTGGAGAGAGAAACAATCACGACAGGGATCTCCAGGAAGTGTCTCCCTGATGGACTGGGAAGTGATCCTTATGGAAGACATCCAGCCAGACCAAGAAGCATCTATGCCCCGGAGAAACAGGGGATACACAGCCAGAGGGAGGACGGAGCAGAGGCCAGAGCCCAGGCGGGGTACAGCACCGTGCCACTGCCACGGGCTGAAGGGGAGGGGTGCCAAACGGGTGGCTTGTCCAGTGAGGCCAGCGTTCCAGTGACTGGGATTGTGGCCATCTCCCATTCCCGGCTTCCTCTTTCAGCCTGTGTCGTGGTGTGGCTTCTTTTCTCAGAGAAGAGCCCTGAAAAGATACCACCATCTTCTGTGACGTGGGTCTGCTCCTCTCCTGCAGGACGATGAGCTCCTGCCGGGCTTTTGTCCGTGGCTGGAGTGTGTTCGTCTTGATCCCAGAAAAGAGGCCGCACGGGATGGGGATGAGATTTCAACTGCTCCGGGAACGACGCATCTCCTCACGTGGTCGAGGCCTTCGCGAAGCCAAAGGGGAACTGCCGGGAAAACGATTGACAACCGGCCACGTGACCCAGGCAGAGACGCAGAAAGAGGCTCACCGAAGACCGGCCGACATGCAAGAAAGACATCGCTTTCTGGCGCCCAGGCACATTCGTTAAACACACACACGCACACGGGCACCCACACACGCACGCAAACCGACGGAGAGAGGGAAAGAAACAGAGGGTGAGAGACAGAGAGAGAGGAGAGAATTTGAGACACACACACACACACACACACACACACACACAGACAGTCATACAGCAGCGGCACCGAAACACAACCCCTGCCGCCCCCACCGCCCCAGGAAACCCCTGAGGCTGCGGGGTTCTGCTGTGGACGAGAACGACCCTCGGGTGAGAGAGCAGCCCACGGGCCCGCAGGCAGACCTGTCTTCGAGATCACGGGGGCACGACTTTTGGGAAGGCTCACCCGAACACCGTCTGGGCAGGCCTGAGGTGGGGTTTCACCGCCGCTTCCCTCGGACTGGACTGGTGGTGTCGTCATCCTGGTCGGCCCTTGGCGACTCCTGGCAGCCAGAGGCGTTCCTGTCGATCCCGTGGAGATGTCTGGCAGGAGCCTCATTGCCTCGACACCCAAGCACTGCCTCTGAGCTCTCCTGCTTTGCCAAGCCTCAGGGACCGGTGTCTAAGACAACCGTGGGAATCACTGTGAGGGGAGCATAGGCTCGCGCCTCCCGCATGCGCATTGGCGGATCCGACTCGTGCTCGCCTCCTGGTAGTCAGGCTGCGTCCCCTTTAAACAATGGCGGCTGCGCGGCGGCGGGGGGTCTCCTGCTGCAGCTGTTGGGGCGGCTGGATCCGGGGTCCAGTAGGGGGCCGCGTGGGAGAGGGGGCCGCGGGCATCCCAGGGCCAAACCCCCAAGAGTCCTGTCTTCAGGACCTCCTTGAGCCGACTTCCACCTGTGGAGGGGGAGCCTCAGGGCTGACATAACAGTGCCGGAAATTCCCTAGGTCCATGTAATATTTATACCAAGCCATGCAGACTTGCCTTGAAGTTAATGTACCACTCCTCAAACCACCTGCATTTTCTCGTCAGTTCTAATGATGGTTTCATTTTATAGTGCAATTTTCATTCAATCACACTCATAACGTTCCCTTTCATGTGGCAGGACATCTGAATACGTCTCTCAAGTTTGCTACTCAGCTGAAAGCAGAAAAATAATCAGAGGGAAAGCCTTCTAATGTTGCTTGGAATATTAGCATGTTCTCAGTCAGTTCCACATAACCCCAGATGTGTTCTGTTAGACACATCTCAGGGATGTCTGAAATGAAGGCTG